>NC_141828.1:2632500-2780000 GCF_982586985.1 Callionymus lyra
GAAACAAAAACTAATAAAAATAAAACGTTCTATGAAAACAAATGTTTGTTTTAATGTAATTCCTTTGTTTCTCAAATGTATGAAAATGTTTCTTGATGAAGGAAACAATGAATTCTCAGTGATTTTATTTATTTACAGTTTCATGAGAAATTATACATTTGAGTATTTGATAAGTGAGCTGAGCTACAAGGGTCGTCATCAGAGACTCGTACTAGAGCCTCATGTTAGTGAGTGAATCAGTGTCATCAGAACATTGAATGAAACTTGAGAAAGTTATTTAAGCATTTCATATATTTAACAGTCAATAATATATTATATTCATTTTTTAAATAATTACATTTTATTGTTTGATTTTATCAAAATAAAAGAGTTCATGTGACAACGTAGAAACACACGATCGAGTAGCTCTGTTGGTTTAGTTTGGTTACTCTATTGTAACATTTATATATTGAATATATATATATATATATATATATATATATATATAGCTGCTCATGTGGCAGGAGAGAAATATATTATTGATCATTGAAAAATGAACAAATTCAACCTTTTAATAAATGATAAAAAAGATCTATCTCCATCTACTTCCATATAAATGTGACAAAGGTTGAGTGAAGTCACTACAGATGATGAAACATGTGATGAAACATGTGATGAAACATGTGATGAACGTGTGATAAAGGCGATAAGAGTTGAAAACATCAACGGTGTCGTCCACAGTCACTGCATCAACCAGATCCTGGAGAGCGTCAGTCACATCCACCAGCACGACATCGTGCACCGCGACCTCAAGGTGAGACGTCACGTGACCTTCCGACGCGGCGAAGGATCACTCCTTACTTTTCTATTCTCAGCCGTGTCAGCTTTTCATTTTTCATCAGCCGCTCCCTCCTTTCTCTCGAGTGACGTCAGCGGCTGCTATTAATAGACGCTCGGCGAGATGACGGTCGCTGACGAGTCCCTGCAGCAACTTTGACCTCCTGCACGTGTTATTGACGCTCACAGTGCAGCGTTAGAGGCCCTCAGGGGCCACAGTCTGTACTTGTGAGGCGCCGTCCAGCCGAGACGGAAGTTAAAGTAAAAACTTGTATAAATGGAAAAAATAACTTTCATCCTCAATATTCACTCAAATCAGATCTGGAGCAGAAATATTCAACAAAACAACAAAGAAAAGAACGAGTTCAGCCAAGAAATGAAAGTCAAAGGTCAAAGTTCACGTGGGTGTTTGATTCTCGGTGTGTTTGTGGAGTGACAGGCGTCAAGGTCGCAGCATCTGACCTCACCGAGGATCTTGAGAAGAAACTAAACCACGGAAAATAATTTGAAGGAAGGAAATGTCGTTAAGTTTGAAATATTCTGTCGTCATAAACCACTTTAAATGTGTCGTCCTCACTCTACCGGGGACCCTGCCCTCGCTGCCCTAAAACATGGTCTGGGATCTCTTGACCCACTTCCATCTGGAATTAAATATCAGGGAATGAAGGCATCATGTGGTGCACGCTGGGCGGGGCCTCTCCTGATTGGATGACCCCTGGATGACCCCTGGATGACCCTTCCATACCGCGATCCAATCAGATGGTCTTATCATTCAGGTGAGCGTGTTGTCGTGTTGTGTTAGAAACCTGCGGCGAGAAGGTCTTTCCCGGTAAGAAAAGCTTCCGGTGCCTCGTGTCGCTCACGGTTCGGCTCTGAACGAATCAAGACGATCTGTTCGATCGAGATTCTAGAGTCGCTCGCCTCGGCTTCAGCGTCGGCCATGTTGATGATGACGTGAAGCCCTGACGAGGGGGCGGAGACAGAAGGGACCAATCAGCTTCTTCACAGTTGGGTCGAAGCGGGTCAAGAGATCCCAGCCTGTCAGGGCAGCGAGTGCAGGAGCCTCCGGTAGAACCAGGACGACACCCAGAAGACTTTAAACGCTGCGATGGCGACAGATGTGTTGAAGAAGCAACAGCATCGTCGTCATTGACCTTTGACCCCGAACATTAAACATGAAAACCAGTCGTTCAGCGTCTCTTGGACTGTTTTGAATTCACGAAGATATTCTTTGGTTTTTGGACGAAGACGAGTGTTTGCGTCTCATGGAAACACGTTCGCCTGTCACTCCAAGAAGACACCATTACTGAGTGGAATAGGAATCTTTGGTGAAATCATTCGTTCATTTTCTATCGATTTATCCCTTATGGGGGTCGAGGGGAGACTGGAGTCTATCCCAGTATCATAGGGCGAGAGGCAGGGGACACCCTGGACAGGACACCAGTCTGTCTCAGGACACACAGAGACACACAACCTTCACACACACACTCACACCTACAGACATGTTCTCGATCAACCTCTGTATGTTTCTGGACTGTGGGAGGAAACCGGAGTGTCCGGAGTAAACCCACACAACATGAGGAGAACATACTAACTACACGCTGAAGGGTCACAAGTTGGCTCGACCTGGAATCGAACCAACAACCTTCTTGCTGTGAGGCGACGGCGCCACGTGAACTATCTCTTAAATGTTAGAGTTAAGTTAATACAAGAGTAAATACTTAATGTTTGCTTCACGTTCTTCACGGATCCGTTACAGTCGCAGTAAAGAACTCGTGACTCGATGAAAGCTTGGAACCTTCAACGATCCACTCGTGTCCATCGATCTCTCGTCAGAGAATCACATGGAAAAGCTTCCGGAAGACGCTGACGGACGAGTGCAGAGAAGTGGCTTCAATTCCCAGAGCTGAGGTTGCATTAGTGCGAGCAACACGTTTATCAGAGCAACGCATCCGTGTTTAAAGCATTACAGAGAGTTTACAGCTGCTTTGAAAGGTTGAAGTCAAGGTCAATCATCATATTATCTTTGTACACAAGTTACTTTGTTCTAAATGTATATAAATCTAATATATTTACAAACATCTCTGTTCGCTCTGATACAAACATGTGATTTATTTCAGCAGAATAACTTGTAACACTAACAACAACAACACACACTTATGATGCAACAAAACACTGAACTCCCATGATGCATTTCTACACACTGATCTATTTAGTGACGCCTGATTGGTCGAAACAATACTGTATTTAAATGTCATTGTTGAGAGATGACGCCTCATATGTTGAGTCAAATAAATCTATCGCTCATTTAAACAAATGAAAGTCAAAAACTTCACAGTTTCATGTTTTTCACGAGTAACTCGCTGAACAGTAACAATCAAAAACTTGTAATTGGTTGCCATGGTAACAATACTGGGTTCTACAGAGATCTTCTGATGTGTCTTGACTTAACCTGATGTTTTGTTTTTGGCCTTCATTGAAAAAGTGAAATGAGATGAAATGGGATGAAAACTGAATCTTTCTTCTGTGACGACGAGCATGAAAATGTCTGGTCAAGCGTCTCATCGCCGGTGGTTTGTGTTGCAGCCAGAAAACCTGCTCCTGGCCAGTAAGATGAAAGGAGCGTCCGTCAAACTGGCCGACTTCGGTTTGGCCATCGAGGTGCAGGGAGACCAACAGGCCTGGTTCGGTGAGTCGTGTTGATCCAAAAACACGCGTGATCCATGTTTGAAGACATGTGAGATGAAACGAAAGAAATGATGGAATGAAGAGCGATAAGAATTATTTTCGTAAAAATACGTGAACAAATAAGCAGTGAATCGATAAAGTCAGAAAGAAAATGTTTTTTTTTGTATTTACTTTTGTTTACAAGAATACATTAAAACATTAAATCATGAGTTTTTAACGTATTCTCTTTCAGTGTCTCTGAATAAAACATATAGATAATGAATAAAAATGAATTATGACGAACCAAAGTTATTACGATACATATTTAGTTCGGCTGGTGGTGGAGTCAGGACTGCAGACTGTTGAATCGTTTTCTATCATCGCAGCTCTTTTTATTTTGCCTTTTTTTTAAATGTGAAAACTGCCTCGTCAACCTTCTCACCTCCGCTGGTGACCTCCAGGGTTCGCCGGCACACCAGGGTATCTGTCCCCGGAGGTGTTGAGGAAGGATCCGTACGGCAAACCCGTGGACATCTGGGCGTGTGGTACGTGTTCGTCCTCGCGTGTTCCAGACGTGCAGCTGAGCCCACGTGTGTTTCAGGCGTGATCCTCTACATCCTGCTGGTGGGTTACCCTCCCTTCTGGGACGAGGACCAACACAAGCTCTACCAGCAGATCAAGGCCGGCGCGTACGACGTGAGTTCCTTAGTTTCCGTTTATCTCTGACCTTTAACCTCATTTAATGTTCTTATTATCAATATGATAATATACGGCCAGTGTTGTGGCGTCAACATCAAATAAATACAACCAAATACATTCCATGAAATAATATTCATGATTCATTTCGATGACTTTATTCAAACATAACGACGTCCGACACGATCAGTTCATCTGAACGAACGACATGAAAACACATGAACGTCACCAACTTTCCATCCTTTATTTTCTCGAAACCTCGACTTGTGTTGATGACGCTCGTGCTTCGTTAACTTAAACTTAAATGTGCGGAGCTGGTGACGCCTGAGGGAAGTCTTGATGTCTTTGTACTTTTATTCATCAAATGGACGTCGAAGAATATGTCGTTACTGAAGTGATAAGTTTAGTTTGTGAGTTACATTAGTTCTCATTATTGATATTTAACTCATCAAGTTTTTTATTGTTGTTTTTTTCCTTTAAAGCTTGTTGTTCTTAGACTGTGTTGTTCACTTTTATTTCTGTTATTTATATGTTTGTGTGTCGTCATTTAAAAAGACATTAATAATTAAAGTTAGTAAGTTGCTGATAAAAGTAAAAATGAGCAAATGAGTGATAATATAAAGTAATAACATAATAATTGTGATGTATTTGGATCTTTAAGAAGTTCAACTGTTTCCATCATTTCGAAATTTCATCTTCATTTCGTCATCTTTTCGTCATCTTGTTCTTCCTCTTTATGTTCTTTTCTTATTTTATTTTTTATGTATTATTTTTTATTGTTTATGAAAAATTGCTGGCTATTGGTAAAAAACTATGTCCCGAAGGAGACCTCCTGAGGGATCAATAAAGTTTTACCTTACCTTACCTTATTTAATTCCGTTGCTCGACGACGACGCTCACCTGCTCAGGTGTGATCTCTAGAACAACACAACCGTCCAGAGAGCGACAAATAAAGCAGTGACTAATCAAGTCATTAAATCAAGGAATATCTGCTTAAATATGACTTTCTATAAGTATTTATCTTGTTTTAAATCTCATTTAAAAGCACTTGTAATTATTATTTTAATCCTTTTGAGGAAG
This sequence comes from Callionymus lyra, assembly GCF_982586985.1. NCBI lineage: Eukaryota > Metazoa > Chordata > Actinopteri > Syngnathiformes > Callionymidae > Callionymus > Callionymus lyra. The sequence goes on from NC_141828.1 coordinate 2,637,760, forward strand.
AGAAATACAAAATATCCTAAAACAGAATTAGAATCTTAAAGTGGTTGATCTTAATGTTCAGGTAAATAATAATAATTATGATTGTCTTGTTTCCAGTTCCCGTCCCCGGAGTGGGACACAGTGACGCCCGAGGCCAAGAACCTGATCAACCAGATGTTGACCATCAATCCTGCCAAACGCATCACAGCCGACCAGGCCATCAAACACCCCTGGGTCTGCGTGAGTGACGCCATTTATCTTATATATATAGAGATATAGATAGATCTCTATAAATATATAGATATATCTATATATTTATAGAGATATAGATATATCTCTATAAATATATAGATATATCTATATATTTATAGAGATATATCTATATATTTATAGAGATATATATATATATCTCTATAAATATATAGATATATATATATATATATATCTTCATCAGTGTCCTTTGAATCCAACATTTCAAGTCTTGAAACTTTGACTTTATTCAAATGTTGTTTTTTGAAAAAGAAGAAGTTCATTAAATTCAATCATTTATATATTAAAGGTTCATTATTTCTAATATATAATTGATTTAAAATTATGTATATATTTTCAAAAACTAATTCTTTTACACATAGTTTGCTATTTTTATTCCAGTAATTAAAAAAAAAACTTTCTAAATTCAATGTTTTTTAATTGACAGTCTTTTAAATTCAACATAATAATTGTTGGTATTAAAGTAAAACCAACAGAGCACAGAGATAATGGATCAAACGTTCAGCCAATCACGTGACAGATGGTCATGTGATGACGTAGAATCACCATCCAGTAGCTCTGAGCTCTGTTGGTTTGGTCTGGAGACTCTATTGTACCAACATTTATATTGAGTTAACAATGGTAATAATTGAAAATAAAATAATAAACTTAACATTATTGTAATTACAATAAAAAACGATTCAATGCTGAAAGAAAACAATGAATTCCAGGTCAAAGGTTGACTCTGGTACAGGTGTGTCACGTCAATATTCTTCCCCTCGCAGCAACGCTCCACCGTGGCCTCCATGATGCACCGTCAAGAGACTGTGGAATGTCTGCGCAAGTTCAACGCCAGAAGGAAACTGAAAGTGAGTCCCGGCCGCGAGCTGAAGGTTCTCCATCTAACTCTGTCCCTGAACCCTGCAGGGGGCCATCCTCACCACCATGCTGGTGTCCAGGAACTTCTCAGGTGAGACTCTGAGATGTTTCCGTGTAGCTCAGCGTCGTCTGGAGGCTCCGGCCTGAAGGCGTCTCCAGCTTCTACCCAGTTAGTGTCTGGACGCCAAACAAACACATTAACGATAACGTTATTGATCCTGATCGACACCGAGAGTCTAGAGAAGTGATGACACATCGTTTCAGATGATGCTCTGAGCTGCTGAAGAACTTCAGGTTCTAAGTGGTCCAACAAAGTTCCTCTCCTGCCGCGTTAGCAACTTTATATATAGTATATGTATATATATGTATATATATGTATATATATATATATATATACACATATATATATATATATGTATTTATATATGACGTAAGAAAACATCGTTAGAGTTCAGATTATGAGACTTGAAGACGTCAATGTTTTCAACATCTGCTCATTGATCGCAGGAAACACTTCATTTCTTTACTTCTTCTACTGTAGGATCTACTTTAGATGATCTACTTTAGATGATCTACTGTAGGATCTACTTTAGATGATCTACTGTAGGATCTACTTTAGAGGATCTACTTTAGATGATCTACTTTAGATGATCTACTTTAGATGATCTACTGTAGGATCTACTTTAGATGATCTACTGTAGGATCTACTTTAGATGATCTACTTTAGAGGATCTACTTTAGATGATCTACTTTAGAGGATCTACTTTAGATGATCTACTTTAGATGATCTACTTTAGATGATCTACTGTAGGATCTACTTTAGATGATCTACTTTAGATGATCTACTGTAGGATCTACTTTAGATGATCTACTTTAGAGGATCTACTTTAGATGATCTACTTTAGATGATCTACTGTAGGATCTACTTTAGATGATCTACTTTAGATGATCTACTGTAGGATCTACTTTAGATGATCTACTTTAGATGATCTACTTTAGAGGATCTACTTTAGATGATCTACTTTAGATGATCTACTTTAGATGATCTACTTTAGAGGATCTACTTTAGAGGATCTACTTTAGATGATCTACTTTAGAGGATCTACTTTAGATGATCTACTTTAGATGATCTACTTTAGAGGATCTACTTTAGAGGATCTACTCAGTGATTCTACTCTAAAGGAAGAACACACTGGTTTGATTCAGGGTCAAACACCAGCGTTAAACGAACTATTGATCATGTCATACGTATCTGAACATCATCGACACACGAGGCGTCGTCTCACAACATCTCAGTAACACTGACCTGAACAGCTCCCATCATGCTTTGCCGCCCAGCCAACCAATCACAGCAGTGGATGACTTCTGCCACATAGAGGTCAAATTCAAACACAGTATTGTATCGACCAATCCGCCGGCCGTAAGCTGAGCAGTGTGTAGAAAGGCATCATGGGAGCTCAGTGTCGGCACCATGAGTCAGGTGGGTGTGGTCAGTTGTGTGGTCAGTTGTGTGGTCAGTTGTGTGGTCAGTTGTGTGTTGGAACCAGAGTCGATCCTGCAGCGTCATGTTTGAAGCGTTGAGAGCATCGAACCTGAGCTTCAGGCGTAACGTTCTCTCTCCTCCTGGTCAACCCTTGTCGCTCCGACAGTCGGCCGGCAGCACACGAGTCCTGCTGCCACCACCAGCACGGCTGCCCAGGAAGGTACGTCACCAGATCCAGGAGGTCAGGCCTGATCTGCTGGACCTTCTCTGCCTGCTGCCTGCACCTCATCCTCCTCTTAGCTCAGCTCTGTCAAGAAAGAATCTCCATCTCTGGAGACAAGATTCTCTTCATCTTATAGTTTATAGTTGAAAATACTTTACATTTACGTTTAAAAACGATTTAAACGTGTGATGTTCACGTAAAAAACATTTATCTGATTCAAGAAAAGATATATTTTTACCTTAAAAGGTAAAAATCATAATTAAAGTCGACGTTATATAATAATATAAAGTGATATAATAATATAAAGTAATATAATATATTTATTCGTTAATGGTTAGTTTCTTTGTAGAAACTATTTAAATATATAGATATATGTTTATTAAAAAACATTTGTAGAGAAAGATATTTTTATTTAAACATTTGTTTTATTAAATGTTTGAAATAAGTTTTAGTCTTAAAGACAATTATCTTCACGGAACATAAAGTGTCAATAAATCAAAGAAACTCATGAATCTGCTGCAGCCTCGACCCTGCATGGCTTCAACAGCCACGCATGTCAGTGTCGCACACATTACAGTGTCAACACACATGTCAGTGTCAACACACATGTCAGTGTCGCACACATGTCAGTATCAACACACACATGTCAGTGTCGCACACATTACAGTGTCAACACACGCATGTCAGTGTCGCACACATGTCAGTATCAACACACATAACAGTGTCGCACACATGTCAGTGTCGCACACATATCAGTGTCAACACACACATGTCAGTGTCGCACACATGTCAGTATCAACACACACATGTCAGTGTCGCACACATGTCAGTATCAACACACACATGTCAGTGTCGCACACATGTCATTATCAACACACACATAAGAGTGTCAACACATGTCAGTGTCAACACACACATGTCAGTGTCGCACACATGTCATTATCAACACACATATCAGTGTCAACACACACATTAGTGTCAACACACACATGTCAGTGTCAACACACACACACATGTCAGTGTCAACACACACACACATGTCAGTGTCAACACACATGTCAGTGTCAACACACATGTCAGTGTTACACACACATCAGTGTCAACACACACATTAGTGTCAACACACACATGTCAGTGTTACACACACATCAGTGTTACACACACATCAGTGTCAACACACCAGTGTAAACACACATCAGTGTCAACACACAAACAGCAGTGTGAACACACACATCAGTGTCAACACACTAGCGTCAGTGTGAACGCACACTAGCGTCAGTGTGAACGCACACGCGTCAGTGTGAACGCACACTAGCGTCAGTGTGAACGCACACGCGTCAGTGTAAACGCACACGCGTCAGTGTGAACGCACACTAGCGTCAGTGTGAACGCACACGCGTCAGTGTGAACGCACACGCGTCAGTGTGAACGCACACGCGTCAGTGTGAACGCACACTAGCGTCAGTGTAAACGCACACGCGTCAGTGTGAACGCACACTAGCGTCAGTGTAAACGCACACGCGTCAGTGTGAACGCACACTAGCGTCAGTGTAAACGCACACGCGTCAGTGTAAACGCACACGCGTCAGTGTAAACGCACACGCGTCAGTGTGAACGCACACGCGTCAGTGTGAACGCACACGCGTCAGTGTAAACGCACACGCGTCAGTGTGAACGCACACGCGTCAGTGTAAACGCACACGCGTCAGTGTGAACGCACACGCGTCAGTGTGAACGCACACGCGTCAGTGTGAACGCACACGCGTCAGTGTGAACGCACACGCGTCAGTGTGAACGCACACGCGTCAGTGTGAACGCACACGCGTCAGTGTGAACGCACACGCGTCAGTGTGAACGCACACGCGTCAGTGTGAACGCACACGCGTCAGTGTAAACGCACACGCGTCAGTGTGAACGCACACGCGTCAGTGTGAACGCACACGCGTCAGTGTGAACGCACACGCGTCAGTGTGAACGCACACGCGTCAGTGTGAACGCACACGCGTCAGTGTGAACGCACACGCGTCAGTGTGAACGCACACGCGTCAGTGTAAACGCACACGCGTCAGTGTGAACGCACACGCGTCAGTGTGAACGCACACGCGTCAGTGTAAACGCACACGCGTCAGTGTAAACGCACACGCGTCAGTGTAAACGCACACGCGTCAGTGTGAACGCACACGCGTCAGTGTAAACGCACACGCGTCAGTGTGAACGCACACGCGTCAGTGTGAACGCACACGCGTCAGTGTGAACGCACACGCGTCAGTGTAAACGCACACGCGTCAGTGTAAACGCACACGCGTCAGTGTAAACGCACACGCGTCAGTGTGAACGCACACGCGTCAGTGTAAACGCACACGCGTCAGTGTGAACGCACACGCGTCAGTGTGAACGCACACGCGTCAGTGTGAACGCACACGCGTCAGTGTGAACTCACACGCGTCAGTGTGAACGCACACGCGTCAGTGTGAACGCACACGCGTCAGTGTGAACGCACACGCGTCAGTGTGAACGCACACGCGTCAGTGTGAACGCACACGCGTCAGTGTGAACGCACACGCGTCAGTGTGAACGCACACGCGTCAGTGTGAACGCACACGCGTCAGTGTGAACGCACACGCGTCAGTGTGAACGCACACGCGTCAGTGTGAACGCACACGCGTCAGTGTGAACGCACACGCGTCAGTGTGAACGCACACGCGTCAGTGTGAACGCACACGCGTCAGTGTGAACGCACACGCGTCAGTGTAAACGCACACGCGTCAGTGTAAACGCACACGCGTCAGTGTAAACGCACACGCCTGCATGACGTCCAGACGTGTTTCCTCCTCCGTCCTGGTTTCCGTGGAGACGCTGGAGAGCATGACGTGTCCAGAGTCTCTGATCCTCGTCTCGCTCCAGCATGATCCTCGTCCTCGTGGTCCTGGAGTCGTTGAAACATGGTTTATTTTAAGATGTTTGTGTGATTCAATGATCCTTGAACTTTATTGAGTGAAAAACACAAAGAATTTTCACGTATTTTCTTCCACATCAGACGTGACTGTTGATGCTCTCGTGAGGTCAAAGTTCAATCAAAAGTCGCTTCAATATATTGTATTTTATTTTTATTTTTTAGTGGACCATCTAGTGGACTCTGAAGATAATGACACTGTTTCATGAAGCTTCATCAACACATCACTACCATCTAGTGGACTCTGAAGATAATGACACTGTTTCATGAAGCTTCATCAACACATCACTACCATCTAGTGGACTCTGAAGATAATGACACTGTTTCATGAAGCTTCATCAACACATCACTACCATCTAGTGGACTCTGAAGATAATGACACTGTTTCATGAAGCTTCATCAACACATCACTACCATCTAGTGGACTCTGAAGATAATGACACTGTTTCATGAAGCTTCATCAACACATCACTACCATCTAGTGGACTCTGAAGATAATGACACTGTTTCATGAAGCTTCATCGACACATCACTACCATCTAGTGGACTCTGAAGATAATGACACTGTTTCATGAAGCTTCATCGACACATCACTACCATCTAGTGGACTCTGAAGATAATGACACTGTTTCATGAAGCTTCATCGACACATCACTACCATCTAGTGGACTCTGAAGATAATGACACTGTTTCATGAAGCTTCATCAACACATCACTACCATCTAGTGGACTCTGAAGATAATGACACTGTTTCATGAAGCTTCATCAACACATCACTACCATCTAGTGGACTCTGAAGATAATGACACTGTTTCATGAAGCTTCATCAACACATCACTACCATCTAGTGGACTCTGAAGATAATGACACTGTTTCATGAAGCTTCATCAACACATCACTATCATCTAGTGGACTCTGAAGATAATGACACTGTTTCATGAAGCTTCATCAACACATCACTACCATCTAGTGGACTCTGAAGATAATGACACTGTTTCATGAAGCTTCATCAACACATCACTACCATCTAGTGGACTCTGAAGATAATGACACTGTTTCATGAAGCTTCATCAACACATCACTACCATCTAGTGGACTCTGAAGATAATGACACTGTTTCATGAAGCTTCATCAACACATCACTACCATCTAGTGGACTCTGAAGATAATGACACTGTTTCATGAAGCTTCATCAACACATCACTACCATCTAGTGGACTCTGAAGATAATGACACTGTTTCATGAAGCTTCATCAACACATCACTACCATCTAGTGGACTCTGAAGATAATGACACTGTTTCATGAAGCTTCATCGACACATCACTACCATCTAGTGGACTCTGAAGATAATGACACTGTTTCATGAAGCTTCATCGACACATCACTACCATCTAGTGGACTCTGAAGATAATGACACTGTTTCATGAAGCTTCATCGACACATCACTACCATCTAGTGGACTCTGAAGATAATGACACTGTTTCATGAAGCTTCATCAACACATCACTACCATCTAGTGGACTCTGAAGATAATGACACTGTTTCATGAAGCTTCATCAACACATCACTACCATCTAGTGGACTCTGAAGATAATGACACTGTTTCATGAAGCTTCATCAACACATCACTACCATCTAGTGGACTCTGAAGATAATGACACTGTTTCATGAAGCTTCATCAACACATCACTATCATCTAGTGGACTCTGAAGATAATGACACTGTTTCATGAAGCTTCATCAACACATCACTACCATCTAGTGGACTCTGAAGATAATGACACTGTTTCATGAAGCTTCATCAACACATCACTACCATCTAGTGGACTCTGAAGATAATGACACTGTTTCATGAAGCTTCATCAACACATCACTACCATCTAGTGGACTCTGAAGATAATGACACTGTTTCATGAAGCTTCATCAACACATCACTACCATCTAGTGGACTCTGAAGATAATGACACTGTTTCATGAAGCTTCATCGACACATCACTACCATCTAGTGGACTCTGAAGATAATGACACTGTTTCATGAAGCTTCATCGACACATCACTACCATCTAGTGGACTCTGAAGATAATGACACTGTTTCATGAAGCTTCATCGACACATCACTACCATCTAGTGGACTCTGAAGATAATGACACTGTTTCATGAAGCTTCATCAACACATCACTACCATCTAGTGGACTCTGAAGATAATGACACTGTTTCATGAAGCTTCATCAACACATCACTACCATCTAGTGGACTCTGAAGATAATGACACTGTTTCATGAAGCTTCATCAACACATCACTACCATCTAGTGGACTCTGAAGATAATGACACTGTTTCATGAAGCTTCATCAACACATCACTATCATCTAGTGGACTCTGAAGATAATGACACTGTTTCATGAAGCTTCATCAACACATCACTACCATCTAGTGGACTCTGAAGATAATGACACTGTTTCATGAAGCTTAATCAACACATCACTACCATCTAGTGGACTCTGAAGATAATGACACTGTTTCATGAAGCTTCATCAACACATCACTACCATCTAGTGGACTCTGAAGATAATGACACTGTTTCATGAAGCTTCATCAACACATCACTACCATCTAGTGGACTCTGAAGATAATGACACTGTTTCATGAAGCTTCATTAACACATCACTATCATCTAGTGGACTCTGAAGATAATGACACTGTTTCATGAAGCTTCATCAACACATCACTACCATCTAGTGGACTCTGAAGATAATGACACTGTTTCATGAAGCTTCATCAACACATCACTACCATCTAGTGGACTCTGAAGATAATGACACTGTTTCATGAAGCTTCATCAACACATCACTACCATCTAGTGGACTCTGAAGATAATGACACTGTTTCATGAAGCTTCATCGACACATCACTACCATCTAGTGGACTCTGAAGATAATGACACTGTTTCATGAAGCTTCATCGACACATCACTACCATCTAGTGGACTCTGAAGATAATGACACTGTTTCATGAAGCTTCATCGACACATCACTACCATCTAGTGGACTCTGAAGATAATGACACTGTTTCATGAAGCTTCATCGACACATCACTACCATCTAGTGGACTCTGAAGATAATGACACTGTTTCATGAAGCTTCATCGACACATCACTACCATCTAGTGGACTCTGAAGATAATGACACTGTTTCATGAAGCTTCATCAACACATCACTACCATCTAGTGGACTCTGAAGATAATGACACTGTTTCATGAAGCTTCATCAACACATCACTACCATCTAGTGGACTCTGAAGATAATGACACTGTTTCATGAAGCTTCATCAACACATCACTACCATCTAGTGGACTCTGAAGATAATGACACTGTTTCATGAAGCTTCATTAACACATCACTATCATCTAGTGGACTCTGAAGATAATGACACTGTTTCATGAAGCTTCATCAACACATCACTACCATCTAGTGGACTCTGAAGATAATGACACTGTTTCATGAAGCTTCATCAACACATCACTACCATCTAGTGGACTCTGAAGATAATGACACTGTTTCATGAAGCTTCATCGACACATCACTACCATCTAGTGGACTCTGAAGATAATGACACTGTTTCATGAAGCTTCATCGACACATCACTACCATCTAGTGGACTCTGAAGATAATGACACTGTTTCATGAAGCTTCATCGACACATCACTACCATCTAGTGGACTCTGAAGATAATGACACTGTTTCATGAAGCTTCATCGACACATCACTACCATCTAGTGGACTCTGAAGATAATGACACTGTTTCATGAAGCTTCATCGACACATCACTACCATCTAGTGGACTCTGAAGATAATGACACTGTTTCATGAAGCTTCATCGACACATCACTACCATCTAGTGGACTCTGAAGATAATGACACTGTTTCATGAAGCTTCATCAACACATCACTACCATCTAGTGGACTCTGAAGATAATGACACTGTTTCATGAAGCTTCATCAACACATCACTACCATCTAGTGGACTCTGAAGATAATGACACTGTTTCATGAAGCTTCGTCTTTGGATAAATGTGTGTTATTGACAAGAATGTTCGCATGTCAGACGCATGAATTAATAAATGATGTTTTGTGAGAAAATTAACACACTTTTATTATTATTATCTTCTGTCTTTTTAAAATGAAAGGTACGAGAGCGAAGCTGGAAATAATATTGTTCAGATGAACGTGTTCCTGGCAAAAGACTTCCATCAATATCAGTAATATTGTTGAAATAAAGTTATTTTATTTGAACAATATCTTCGAGGTTGTATCTCATAAAACATAGTTCAAAGTTTAACTTTATGACCATATCTAAGGTTAATATTTTGACACTTTATTATTCAATTTCTAACTCTGACGTTTCTTTCTCTCCAGCCTGCAAAACCTTATTGAACAAGAAGTCGGACGGCGTGAAGGTCAGTCCCAGAAAATGTTCTTTTCTTGAGATTTCTTGTCTCGTTTTGGTCGATTATTGATTATTGAATCTTTTCTGCTCAATGAGATGATTTGATCAGTATTTTAGTGTAACTTGGGTCAGACTTCGATGATCAGAGTCGAACTGATCCGGGAAGATCAGAACATGAAGGAAACAAGTATTTATTCTTGTATTAACTTTGGGGTCAAAGGTCAAAATGGCCGACGGCGTTCTTCTGATAGTTTCAGGTTTGAAGTCGTGTGTGAAGCTCATGTCTTTTTACAACATCTTAGATCTTCAACGTTCATCAGCAGCTTCTTCAACAAAGTTTAAAGTGGTTTATGACAAACTTAACGACATTTACTTCCTTCAAAATATTTTCCGTGGTTTAGTTTCTTCTTATGATCCTCAGTCGGTTCAGATGCTGCGACCTTGACCCCTGTAACTCCACAAACACACTGAGAATCAAACATCCACGTGAACTTTGACCTTCGTTTCTTTGCTGAACGCGTTCTTTTCTTTGTTGTTTTCTGAATATTTCTGCTCCAGATCATTCGAGTGAATATTAAGATCAAGGATTAACGTTATTTTAGATCCATTTAAACACGTTTTGACATCATTTCTTCCTCTTCTCTCTCTGGTCTGGACGAGCCTCACAACAACAGAACGTGACTCTAACGGTTTCGACTCGTGTGAGAAACTAAAACTGAAGATTCTAAACATGAATCGTCCACAAATGATTTTTCAACAAAGCGTTTTTTTCCTTCAGCGACACATTTAACTCTCGTAACTATTGTTTCTGGATGATTCCTCTATTGTTTTCTTCCTTCGCTGTCGGTCAGAAAAGGAAGTCAAGCTCGAGTGTTTGTTTGATGGTGAGATCAGTTTCTGATTCTTTCTTCCTCCTGTTTCTTCGTCTTCTGGAAGAAGATTTGTGAGATTCTGTAAATGTCTGTTTGCATTTGCTTTAGTTTTCCTTCCAAACTTCATCCCTGATGATCTTTGAGTCATTTAGTGTCATTTCAACTCCAAAGATTCATTCAAACGACTCGACGAGTCACACCCACAGACGAGGACTTCACGTGTCGTTCTGTTCTCATCGTTCAACAGCTGTCTTGGTTGTCTGCAGGTTCTGATCAAAGCTATCGATCGTCCCATCAATCAAGTTGATTTAGTGCAAACGTTAGAAACTTCTTTCATCCTCAGTCGTTAGATTTGTTTGTAAATGTTGTTTATAACGTGACTGTATGTTATAAATTTATAACGTGATCGATATATTCAGTTAATATTGTTTTCAACACATTCAAAAATATATTTCTCTTGATTTCAAGACTTTTCTGCGCAGATTTGAGTCTTAGTTTAGACTCAATTGTTGTCTGTTCTTTAAACTGTGTATAAAATAAATAATGAAATACTTAGACTCAGGATAAATATATCTTTGTGATGAAATACTTTATATTTTTGTTTTGTTCTTTATCTGGATTTTTTTCTTATGTTTATTTTTCCAAAACTTGAATTTAGTGACATCCTGGTACAAAAAAAAGTAGTTTTTTAAATGATTTTACTTCCCAGTGAAGACGTTGTTTAAAAACTGATTAGATTTTACATTATTGTCTGTCCAGGAAGATTAAGATCTCAAATCAACCAAAATATATTATTAAAAACATCTTTAACAATGTTTATTGTATGTATTCCAAGGATGATGAAACACAATAAATGTATTATTATTTATAATCTTTAATTAACTGAAAAAATAGTTTGATTTCTGCAGATTTTTAATCTTTAATTTCAGGTGATCATTTATTTGACTCGTCTAAGAGTGATTTTCAAAAGTGTTGATTAAATTTACACGTCTTAAAGCTGATTGGCTCGTGCAGGTGTGAAGTCTCAGGTGAAGTCACTGTGTGTTGTGTTCTTGTCGCCGGTGTCGCAGGGAAGCGAGAGTAAGAACAGTGTAGTCAGCAGCAGCAGCACCAAAGACAGCAGCATGTCATCGTCAACAGTGATGGTACATTAGTTTCTCTCTCATCGCTCATGTCTCACTCTCTACCCGTCATGTCTCACTCTCTACCCGTCATGTCTCACTCTCTACACGTCATGTTTTACTCTCTACACGTCATGTCTGACTCTCTACACATCATGTCTCACTATCTACACATCATGTCTCACTCTCTCTCTCTCTCTCTACACACACATAATGTCTCACTCTCTCTCTCTCTACACGTCATGTCTCACTCTTGCTACACATCATGTCTCACTCTCTCTCTCTACACATCATATCTCACTCTCTCTCTCTCTCTACACGTCATGTCTCACTCTCTACACGTCATGTCTCACTCTCTACACCTCATGTTTTACTCTCAACACATCATGTTGCACTCTCTCTACACATCTTACTTTCTCCATCTTTTGTTCTCTCAAGTTAAAACTCTACACACTCTTCACACCAGTTGTTTTGTTTGTGGTGATTTGGAAACTAAACATGTTTTTTCTTCCTCCGTCTGCCTCAGGTTTGTTCTCCTCAGTATGTCCTTTTATTTAGTTTCACAGTAAAAACACGATCGAAACGAAAAAAAAGATTTTCAGAGAAACATACTAGTGTCTCCTGACTCTTCAGAGCAACATACTAGTCTCTCCTGACTCTTCAGAGCAACATACTAGTCTCTCCTGACTCTTCAGAGCAACATACGAGTCTCTCCTGACTCTTCAGAGCAACATACTAGTCTCTCCTGACTCTTCAGAGCAACATACGAGTCTCTCCTGACTCTTCAGAGCAACATACTAGTCTCTCCTGACTCTTCAGAGCAACATACGAGTCTCTCCTGACTCTTCAGAGCAACATACGAGTCTCTCCTGACTCTTCAGAGCAACATACGAGTCTCTCCTGACTCTTCAGAGCAACATACAAGTCTCTCCTGACTCTTCAGAGCAACATACGAGTCTCTTCTGACTCTTCAGAGCAACATACAAGTCTCTCCTGACTCTTCAGAGCAACATACGAGTCTCTCCTGACTCTTCAGAGCAACATACTAGTCTCTCCTTACTCTTCAGAGCAACATACGAGTCTCTCCTGACTCTTCAGAGCAACATACGAGTCTCTCCTGACTCTTCAGAGCAACATACTAGTCCCTCCTGACTCTTCAGAGCAACATACTAGTCTCTCCTGACTCTTCAGTGCAGGAGCTCCATGAGTTAAACATTCTGTCCTTCACTGTAATGTTTGGACAATTTGTCTCAAATCAAAAAGGACAACTGGGGAAACAAACCGATGCTAAACAAACGATGATGAGCAGCAGCTCCTCCAGTGATTGATGGATAGAGTTTGAGCTCAAGTGCTTTTAACGAAGGAAATAGATCGTTTACATTAGTTCACATGGATTATTGGGTCAAAATGTTTAAGTTGGGGTTAAAGTTCAACCACAGGAAGGGCTGCTGCTCAAAGGTTCTCGTGTCGACTTCACTTCTGATGAAGATTTCGTGAAAACATCTCCTGAACCTTCTCTCTTGTCACGGTCGAGGAGGAGAAATACGATAAATGATCTAAATCTCGACCAATTCAAACCATATTCACCAACATTGTGATCCTGATCCTCACAGAGTAGCTTCGTGAGCCACTGTTGGGCCCCAAACCAGCAGTTGAGAATCAAGTTATTCTAATTCCTGCTTCCACGAGAAACAAGACTTTTAGAAATAATGACATCAAACGTATAACATTTACTCGTTTAGATCGTTTGAATCTTTTGATATCAGAACAAAAAACTCATAATATTTTGAACCATCGTTTCCTGCTTAAATGATCGTAGTAAGAGTTCAGAATTCCAAAATAAAAGCTCCTACATCTTCAACCATTAAACACTAAATGATGATTGACAGCTTCATTTGATTCATGTCAATCTTGACAAGTAAAAGAGAAACTTTAACATCGACGTGAGTTTCTGAAGAAGAAACTACTATTCAGTTTACGTCGAACACACAAACATCTCTGACTCACACAGATGCAGGTTTGCTCTGGTGAGATCTGGATTTGAACCGACAACCTTTTCATTGAGGCTGGATCATCATTAACAACATCTATCATCTGATGACTTCCTGTGTGAACAACATGATGGTTTCTCCTCCTCAGCCTGACGACACATTTGTTTAGTGATCGGTCGATGCTTTTGTGTGTCTTCGATGCTTTTGTGTGTCGTCGATGCTTTTGTGTGTCGTCGATGCTTTTGTGTGTCGTCGATGCTTTTGTGTGTCTTCGATGCTTTTGTGTGTCGTCGATGCTTTTGTGTGTCTTCGATGCTTTTGTGTGTCGTCGATGCTTCTGTGTGTCTTCGATGCTTTTGTGTGTCGTCGATGCTTCTGTGTGTCTTCGATGCTTTTGTGTGTCTTCGATGCTTTTGTGTGTCGTCTATGCTTTTGTGTGTCGTCTATGCTTTTGTGTGTCTTCGATGCTTTTGTGTGTCTTCGATGCTTCTGTGTGTCTTCGATGCTTTTGTGTGTTGTCAATGCTTTTGTGTGTCGTTGATGCTTCTGTGTGTCGTCGATTCTTTTGTGTGTCTTCGATGCTTTTGTGTGTCTTCGATGTTTCTGTGTTTTGTCGATGCTTTTGTGTGTCGTCAATGCTTTTGTGTGTCTTTGATGCTTCTGTGTGTCTTCGATGCTTTTGTGGGTTGTCAATGCTTTTGTGTGTCGTTGATGCTTCTGTGTGTCGTCGATGCTTCTGTGTGTCGTCGATGGTTCTGTGTGTCGTCAATGCTTTTGTGTGTCGTCAATGCTTTTTGTGTGTCTTCGATGGTTCTGTGTGTCGTCAATGCTTTTGTGTGTCGTCAATGCTTTTGTGTGTCGTCGATGCTTTTTGTGTGTCGTCTATGCTTTTTGTGTGTCGTCGATGCTTCTGTGTGTCGTCAATGCTTTTGTGTTTCGTCAATGCTTTTGTGTGTCGTCAATGCTTTTGTGTCGTCGATGTTTCTGTGTGTCTTCGATGCTTTTTGTGTGTCGTCGATGCTTCTGTGTGTCGTCAATGCTTTTGTGTGTCGTCAATGCTTCTGTGTGTCGTCGATGCTTTTTGTGTGTCGTCGATGCTTTTTGTGTGTCGTCGATGCTTCTGTGTGTCGTCTATGCTTTTGTGTGTCGTCAATGCTTCTGTGTGTCTTCGATGCTTTTTGTGTGTCGTCGATGCTTCTGTGTGTCGTCAATGCTTTTGTGTGTCGTCGATGCTTCTGTGTGTCGTCAATGCTTTTTGTGTGTCGTCGATGCTTCTGTGTGTCGTCAATGCTTCTGTGTGTCTTCGATGCTTTTGTGTGTCGTCGATGCTTCTGTGTGTCGTCAATGCTTTTGTGTGTCGTCAATGCTTCTGTGTGTCGTCGATGCTTTTTGTGTGTCGTCGATGCTTTTTGTGTGTCGTCGATGCTTTTTGTGTGTCGTCGATGCTTTTGTGTGTCGTCGATGCTTTTTGTGTGTCGTCGATGCTTCTGTGTGTCGTCAATGCTTTTGTGTGTCGTCAATGCTTCTGTGTGTCGTCGATGCTTTTTGTGTTTCGTCGATGCTTTTTGTGTGTCGTCGATGCTTCTGTGTGTCGTCAATGCTTTTGTGTGTCGTCGATGCTTCTGTGTGTCTTCGATGCTTTTTGTGTGTCGTCGATGCTTCTGTGTGTCGTCAATGCTTTTGTGTGTCGTCAATGCTTCTGTGTGTCTTCGATGCTTTTTGTGTGTCGTCGATGCTTCTGTGTGTCGTCAATGCTTTTGTGTGTCGTCGATGCTTCTGTGTGTCGTCAATGCTTTTTGTGTGTCGTCAATGCTTCTGTGTGTCTTCGATGCTTTTGTGTGTCGTCGATGTTTCTGTGTTTCCTTGATGCTGAAGGTGTGTCTTCACCTGAAGGCGTGTCTTCACCTGAAGGCGTGTCCTCACCTGAAGGCGTGTCTTCACCTGAAGGCGTGTCTTCACCTGAAGGCGTGTCTTCACCTGAAGGCGTGTCTTCACCTGAAGGCGTGTCCTCACCTGAAGGCGTGTCTTCACCTGAAGGCGTGTCCTCACCTGAAGGCGTGTCTTCACCTGAAGGCGTGTCTTCACCTGAAGGCGTGTCTTCACCTGAAGGCGTGTCCTCACCTGAAGGCGTGTCTTCACCTGAAGGCGTGTCCTCACCTGAAGGTGTGTCTTCACCTGAAGGTGTGTCCTCACCTGAAGGTGTGTCTTCACCTGAAGGTGTGTCTTCACCTGAAGGCGTGTCCTCACCTGAAGGCGCGTCTTCACCTGAAGGCGCGTCTTCACCTGAAGGCGCGTCTTCACCTGAAGGCGCGTCCTCACCTGAAGGCGCGTCCTCACCTGAAGGCGCGTCTTCACCTGAAGGCGCGTCTTCACCTGAAGGCGCGTCTTCATCTGAAGGCGCGTCTTCACCTGAAGGCGCGTCCTCACCTGAAGGCGCGTCCTCACCCGAAGGCGCGTCTTCACCCGAAGGCGCGTCTTCACCCGAAGGCGCGTCTTCACCCGAAGGCGCGTCCTCACCCGAAGGCGTGTCCTCACCCGAAGGCGTGTCCTCACCTGAAGGCGTGTCTTCACCTGAAGGCGTGTCCTCACCTGAAGGCGTGTCCTCACCCGAAGGCGTGTCTTCACCCGAAGGCGCGTCTTCACCCGAAGGCGCGTCTTCACCCGAAGGCGCGTCTTCACCCGAAGGCGCGTCCTCACCCGAAGGCGTGTCCTCACCCGAAGGCGTGTCTTCACCTGAAGGCGTGTCTTCACCTGAAGGCGTGTCCTCACCTGAAGGCGTGTCTTCACCCGAAGGCGTGTCCTCACCCGAAGGCGTGTCCTCACCCGAAGGCGTGTCTTCACCTGAAGGCGTGTCCTCACCTGAAGGCGTGTCCTCACCTGAAGGCGTGTCCTCACCTGAAGGCGTGTCTTCACCTGAAGGTGTGTCCTCACCTGAAGGTGTGTCCTCACCTGAAGGTGTGTCCTCACCTGAAGGTGTGTCCTCACCTGAAGGCATGTCCTCACCTGAAGGCGTGCCCTCACCTGAAGGCGTGCCCTCACCTGAAGGTGTGTCTTCACCTGAAGGCGTGTCTTCACCTGAAGGTGTGTCCTCACCTGAAGGTGTGTCCTCACCTGAAGGCGTGTCTTCACCTGAAGGCGTGTCCTCACCTGAAGGCGTGTCCTCACCTGAACCTTCTCTCCTCAGGGCTCCACCGAGAGCTGCAACAACACGGAGGAGGAGGACATGAAAGGTAGCAAAGGTACGACGTTCCTCCTTCTTCTGCATCACACGTTTGATTGACAGGCGACACGGTCACAAACTATTCATGTTGTCTCTGGGTCAAAGTGACCCGGAGACCTGTGTGCACATGTATTTATGGAAGCCTGGGAGGTCGTTGACCTTCGACCCACAGAAAAGGATTGAAGTCATTATATGAACAGAATATTTGATGAATAAACTTTAAATAATAAAGATTTTTTTTATATTTACTGAACAAACTGTCGACGATCATGAGAGAAAACATTCTTTATGGATCAATAGAATTGATTAAATGATAGAAAACAGTTGTTTGTGACTTTGAAGGTATTTTTTAAAGAATTAAATCACAAAACGTTGTGTAAAGTTTAATCATTTGAATCGAAAGATGTTATTTTTCTTTCATAACAAATGTTTCGTCTTATAAACTCAAACATTTCTAATCATTTCTTCACTAAAATAATGTCTTTATTGTCGACTATTTTGTTAATAAATCATTGAACTTCAAATGTTGATTATTTTAGTGTCAAAACGATTTACTTTCAACACGAGAAGAAGTTCATCTTCATCGTTTACTGAAGAAATCAAACTAGTTTGTGAATTATTTGAAAAACACGTTTTTAATGGACCTTCAGTTGTGTTGATTGAAATGATGTGTGTAGTCGAGGAGTTGTGTTCGTGAAGTTTGTGAGACGAGTGTGAACATGATGTGACGCAGAAGTGTTGACGTGCTCAGTGTCGCTCTGTTGTGTTAACACTGTTGTTGTGTTAACACTGTTGTTGTGTTAACACTGTCGTTGTGTTAACACTGTTGTTGTGTTAACACTGTCATTGTGTTAACACTGTCATTGTGTTAACACTGTTGTTGTGTTAACACTGTCGTTGTGTTAACACTGTTGTTGTGTTAACACTGTCGTTGTGTTAACACTGTTGTTGTGTTAACACTGTCGTTGTGTTAACACTGTTGTTGTGTTAACACTGTCGTTGTGTTAACACTGTTGAGTTGATTAACTCTGGTGTGTGGATAACTATTGTGTGTTGATAACTATTGTGTGTTGATAACTAATGTGTGTCGTTAACTCTGGTGTGTCGTTAACTCTGATGTGTCGATAACTATTGTGTGTTGATAACTATTGTGTGTTGATAACTATTGTGTGTCGTTAACTCTGGTGTGTTGATAACTATTGTGTGTCGTTAACTCTGGTGTGTTGATAACTATTGTGTGTCGTTAACTCTGGTGTGTTGATAACTATTGTGTGTCGTTAACTCTGGTGTGTTGATAACTATTGTGTGTCGTTAACTCTGGTGTGTCGATAACTATTGTGTGTCGTTAACTCTGGTGTGTCGTTAACTATTGTGTGTCGTTAACTCTGGTGTGTTGATAACTATTGTGTGTCGTTAACTCTGGTGTGTTGATAACTATTGTGTGTCGATAACTATTGTGTGTCGTTAACTCTGGTGTGTTGATAACTATTGTGTGTCGTTAACTCTGGTGTGTTGATAACTATTGTGTGTCGTTAACTCTGGTGTGTTGATAACTATTGTGTGTCGTTAACTCTGGTGTGTTGATAACTATTGTGTGTCGTTAACTCTGGTGTGTCGTTAACTATTGTGTGTCGATAACTATTGTGTGTCGTTAACTATTGTGTGTCGTTAACTCTGGTGTGTTGATAACTATTGTGTGTCGTTAACTATTGTGTGTCGTTAACTCTGGTGTGTTGATAACTATTGTGTGTCGTTAACTCTGGTGTGTTGATAACTATTGTGTGTCGTTAACTATTGTGTGTTGATAACTATTGTGTGTCGTTAACTCTGGTGTGTTGATAACTATTGTGTGTCGTTAACTCTGGTGTGTTGATAACTATTGTGTGTCGTTAACTCTGGTGTGTTGATAACTATTGTGTGTCGTTAACTCTGGTGTGTCGTTAACTATTGTGTGTCGATAACTATTGTGTGTCGATAACTATTGTGTGTCGTTAACTCTGGTGTGTTGATAACTATTGTGTGTCGTTAACTATTGTGTGTCGTTAACTCTGGTGTGTTGATAACTATTGTGTGTGGTTAACTATTGTGTGTCTCAGTGGCGTCGTGTGCGTCTGCTAGCACCGGCAGCACCATGTTGAGCCAGAGCAGCACGATCGAGGATCTCACTCCGACTGCTCCTTGTGCGCCGGTGACCTGTAAGTCCAGCTGTGACCCTTGACCCCAGCGACGACCTTCTGTCGCTCACTTTTAAATCAAATCTAAATTCAAATTTCTGTTCCTTCACTGTGAGCTGCCCCCTGGTGGACGTTTGTCCGAACTACATGCTTCAGACTTTGGTTGTGGTTTTATTTTCCTGTTTCTCTGATCGATCCATTGTTGACGATCAATAGAAAAACTCTTTAAATATTATTATATATTGATTTTCCTACAAACATCGTCATGTTATTTTATAGATTTAAACGAAAGTTACTATTTTGTCCATTTTTTGTTTTCAGGAAGTAACTAGTTAAAATAAAATGACAAATATTTAGTAAGAATATAGTTGTCCTGAGGAGGGGGTGAGGAGGGGTGAGGAGGGGGTGAGGAGGGGTGAGGAGGGGTGAGGAGGGGTGAGGAGGGGGTGAGGAGGGGTGAGGAGCGGGTGAGGAGGGGTGAGGAGGGGTGAGGAGGGGTGAGGAGGGGTGAGGAGGGGGTGAGGAGGGGGTGAGGAGGGGGTGAGGAGGGGGTGAGGAGGGGTGAGGAGGGGTGAGGAGGGGTGAGGAGGGGTGAGGAGGGGGTGAGGAGGGGTGAGGAGGGGTGAGGAGGGGTGAGGAGGGGTGAGGAGGGGGTGAGGAGGGGGTGAGGAGGGGTGAGGAGGGGGTGAGGGGGGGTGAGGAGGGGGTGAGGAGGGGTGAGGAGGGGGTGAGGAGCTGGTGAGGAGGGGTGAGGAGGGGTGAGGAGGGGGTGAGGAGCTGGTGAGGAGGGGGTGAGGAGGGGTGAGGAGGGTTGAGGAGGGGGTGAGGAGGGGGTGAGGAGCTGGTGAGGAGGGGTGAGGAGGTGGTGAGGAGGGGTGAGGAGGGGTGAGGAGGGGGTGAGGAGCTGGTGAGGAGGGGGTGAGGAGGGGGTGAGGAGGGGTGAGGAGGGGTGAGGAGCTGGTGAGGAGCTGGTGAGGAGGGGTGAGGAGGGGGTGAGGAGCGGGTGAGGAGCTGGTGAGGAGGGGTGAGGAGGGGGTGAGGAGGGCTGAGGAGGGGGTGAGGAGGGGTGAGGAGGGGGTGAGGAGCGGGTGAGGAGGGGGTGAGGATCTGGTGAGGAGCTGGTGAGGAGGGGTGAGGAGGGGTGAGGAGGGGTGAGGAGGGGGTGAGGAGGGGGTGAGGAGGGGTGAGGAGGGGGTGAGGAGGGGGTGAGGAGGGGTGAGGAGGGGATGAGGAGGGGTGAGGAGCTGGTGAGGAGGGGTGAGGAGGGGTGAGGAGGGGATGAGGAGGGATGAGGAGGGGTGAGGAGGGGTGAGGAGGGGTGAGGAGCTGGTGAGGAGCTGGTGAGGAGGGGTGAGGAGGGGTGAGGAGGGGTGAGGAGGGGTGAGGAGGGGGTGAGGAGGGGTGAGGAGCTGGTGAGGAGGGGTGAGGAGGGGTGAGGAGGGGTGAGGAGGGGTGAGGAGCTGGTGAGGAGGGGTGAGGAGGGGTGAGGAGGGGTGAGGAGCTGGTGAGGAGGGGTGAGGAGGGGTGAGGAGGGGTGAGGAGGGGTGAGGAGGGGTGAGGAGCTGGTGAGGAGGGGTGAGGAGGGGTGAGGAGCTGGTGAGGAGGGGTGAGGAGGGGGTGAGGAGCGGGTGAGGAGGGGTGAGGAGCTGGTGAGGAGCTGGTGAGGAGGGGTGAGGAGGGGTGAGGAGGGGTGAGGAGGAGGTGGTTTGAAGACTTTGAATCAAACAAACATTTATTGATTAACTTTAGACGATGTCAGGACGATCAGATGTTTCTTCTTCTACACTTTTGTTTCCTCCTCCTTTGTTCTTTTACTTCATGAATCACTGATGTTGTTCACTTGACGACCAACGGGGGAGGGAAAGATGAAAGATAGAAGGAGTGATAGAAGGAGGGATAGAAGGAGGGATAGAAGGAGGGACAGAAGGAGGGACAGAAGGAGTGATAGAAGGAGGGATAGAAGGAGGGGCAGAAGGAGGGACAGAAGGAGGGATAGAAGGAGTGATAGAAGGAGGGACAGAAGGAGGGACAGAAGGAGTGATAGAAGGAGGGACAGAAGGAGGGACAGAAGGAGTGATAGAAGGAGGGACAGAAGGAGGGACAGAAGGTAGAACAGAAGGAGGGACAAAGGGAGGGATAGAAGGAGGGACAGAAGGAGGGACAGAAGGTAGAACAGAAGGAGGGACAGAAGGAGGGACAGAAGGTAGAACAGAAGGAGGGACAAAGGGAGGGATAGAAGGAGGGACAGAAGGAGGGACAGAAGGTAGAACAGAAGGAGGGACAAAGGGAGGGATAGAAGGAGGGATAGAAGGAGGGAAGATGATTATGACAATGACGATGTCACCTGAATACAGTTGTTCAGTTGGTCCAAGAGGCTCCAAGTTTCCCTCTAGATAAGAATTCCACGATCAGCAGCAGCATCGACCTGAAGAAGAGTAAGTTCAGAAGTGAATCTCCTGACTCGGGTGAGACTCTTGTGACTCGGGTGAGACTCTTGTGACTCGGGTGAGACTCTTGTGACTCGGGTGAGACTCTTGTGACTCGGGTGAGACTCTTGTGACTCGGGTGAGACTCTTGTGACTCGGGTGAGACTCTCGTGACTCGGGTGAGACTCTCCTGACTCGGGTGAGACTCTCCTGACTCGGGTGAGACTCTTGTGACTCGGGTGAGACTCTTGTGACTCGGGTGAGACTCTCCTGACTCGGGTGAGACTCTCCTGACTCGGGTGAGACTCTTGTGACTCGGGTGAGACTCTCCTGACTCGGGTGAGACTCTTGTGACTCGGGTGAGACTCTCCTGACTCGGGTGAGACTCTCCTGACTCGGGTGAGACTCTTGTGACTCGGGTGAGACTCTCCTGACTCGGGTGAGACTCTCCTGACTCGGGTGAGACTCTTGTGACTCGGGTGAGACTCTCCTGACTCGGGTGAGACTCTCCTGACTCGGGTGAGACTCTTGTGACTCGGGTGAGACTCTTGTGACTCGGGTGAGACTCTTGTGACTCGGGTGAGACTCTCCTGACTCGGGTGAGACTCTCCTGACTCGGGTGAGACTCTTGTGACTCGGGTGAGACTCTTGTGACTCGGGTGAGACTCTCCTGACTTGGGTGAGACTCTCCTGACTCGGGTGAGACTCTTGTGACTCGGGTGAGACTCTTGTGACTCGGGTGAGACTCTTGTGACTCGGGTGAGACTCTCCTGACTTGGGTGAGACTCTCCTGACTCGGGTGAGACTCTCGTGACTCGGGTGAGACTCTTGTGACTCGGATGAGACTCTTGTGACTCGGGTGAGACTCTTGTGACTCGGGTGAGACTCTCCTGACTCGGGTGAGACTCTCGTGACTCGGGTGAGACTCTCCTGACTCGGGTGAGACTCTCCTGACTCGGGTGAGACTCTCGTGACTCGGGTGAGACTCTCCTGACTCGGGTGAGACTCTTGTGACTCGGGTGAGACTCTCCTGACTCGGGTGAGACTCTTGTGACTCGGGTGAGACTCTCCTGACTCGGGTGAGACTCTCCTGACTCGGGTGAGACTCTTGTGACTCGGGTGAGACTCTTGTGACTCGGGTGAGACTCTCCTGACTTGGGTGAGACTCTCCTGACTCGGGTGAGACTCTCCTGACTCGGGTGAGACTCTTGTGACTCGGGTGAGACTCTTGTGACTCGGGTGAGACTCTCCTGACTTGGGTAAGTAAGTAAGTAAGTAAGTAATATATATTTATATAGCGCTTTTCGAGACCAGGGTCACAAAGCGCTTTAACAATCAAAACAATACTCAAAACAGTACATACTTCAAAGATCAAGACAACACCGAGAACAACACAGGAGTTCGAGAAATTCAAGGAAAAGCCTGAACAAATAGAAACGTCTTAAGATGTTTCTTAAAGGAGTCAGTAGACTCCATCAAGCGCAAAGAGAGAGAAGATCGTTCCAAAGCTTAGGAGCAACAGCCTGAAAAGATTTCTCTCCTCTGGTCCTGAGCCGTGTGCGTGGAACCATCAGTAGATTCTGATCCACAGACCTCAGAGCCCGAGCTGGGGTGTAAGGCTGGATCAGATCAGTGATGTAAGGAGGAGCCTGACCATGAATAGATCTGAAAGTAAGAACCAGAATTTTAAAGTTGATCCTGAAAGAAACTGGAAGCCAGTGAAGAGTTTTAAGGACCGGAGAAATGTGAGTTCTTCTACTAGAGCGGGTCAGAATTCTCGCTGCAGAGTTCTGAATCAACTGCAGACGAGAAGATCCTTCTTGTTAAGACATGAAAACAAACTGTTACAATAGTCCAGACGAGAAGAAACAAACGCATGGATTACAAGCTCCAGATCATGTTGTGACAACATTTTCCTAAGTTTAGAGATTTTTCTCAGTTGAAGGAAACAGTTTCTGGTCAGTTTTCTACAGTGTTGAACAAGAGACATGTCTTTATCAAATACAACACCCAGGTTTCTCAGGCTCAGTTTGACAGACTGACCTAAGTCACCCAAGTACTGACTCAACCCTGGAATCGTATCATCAGGAGCAATCACCAGAGTTTCAGTTTTGTCCACATTAAGCTGTAAAGTGTTTTCACTCAGCCATTGTTTGATTTCTAGCAAACAATTGACTAAGCTGTTCAGCCTTTGGGGCTCAGTTGGGTCAAAAGAGCAGTAGAGCTGGATGTCATCAGCAAAAATGTGATAAGAAATATCTGGAAATCTCTGAATGATTTTACCAAGGGGAATCAAGTACAGCAAAAACAATAAAGGACCCAGAACAGAACCTTGAGGGACTCCACACAACAGATCTGCCGATTCAGACCTCATTTGATTGGCAGATACACTAAAACTGCGCCCAGAAAGGTAAGATGAGAACCATTCTAACACAGACCCAGACAGTCCCACTTCATCCCTTAGTCTTCTCAGCAGGATCTGGTGATCAACTGTGTCAAAGGCTGACGACAGATCCAAGAGAACCAGAACAGTGAATTTACCAGAGTCAGCCGACATCATGATGTCACTGGACACTTTCAATAAAGCTGTCTCCGTAGATGTTTACGGAAGCCAGACTGAAACTTCTCATGGATGTCGCTCTGATCCAAGAACAAAGACAGCTGCTCGGACACCACCTTCTCCAAGATCTTGGACAAGAAAGGGAGCTTAGAAATAGGCCTGAAATTACTGAGGTCAGTTGGGTCTAAGCCTGGTTTTTTGAGTAGAGGCTCCACAATGGCATGTTTAAATGCATTGGGAAAAACCCCTGTGGAAAGGGAGAGGTTCACCATATTGGTAACCCAGGGGCCAATTACATCAAATACTTTGATAAAAAGTCTACAAGGAAGGACGTCATCTGAGCAAGAGGAGGGTTTCATCTTGTTCACTAGTGCTGAAATATCACCCAAAGATACAGCAGAGAAGGATGACCAAGAGGAGGAGATGGGCTCAGAGACAGTAGGGGTTCCCAACAAAGGGGGAGAGATTTTCTCTTTGATCAATTTAATTTTGTCAATGAAAAATCTCAACAATGCATTGCTGTCAGCTTCACAGAAGACCGGCGTGATTTGAGGAGCAGGAGACACGAGAGAATTAATCGTGTCAAACAAAACTTTGGGGTTTTTCCTATTTGCTGCTACCAGTTTTCTGATGTAATCAGATCTAGCAGTTTCTACCATCTCATTGTAAGAAGTCAACAGATCCCTGAGGTGAAGTCTGTGCACCTCAAGTTTAGTAGACTTCCAGAGACGCTCAGTCTTTCGACAAAGTCTCCTCAGACTCAGGAGATCTTCATTTGTCCAAGGGCACCGTTTTTTCTGAATTTTCAAGTTCGATTTAACAGGTGCCACTTGATCTAGTATGAGGGTGAGACTCTCCTGACTCGGGTGAGACTCTCGTGACTCGGGTGAGACTCTTGTGACTCGGGTGAGACTCTTGTGACTCGGGTGAGACTCTTGTGACTCGGGTGAGACTCTTGTGACTCGGGTGAGACTCTCCTGACTTGGGTGAGACTCTTGTGACTCGGGTGAGACTCTCCTGACTCGGGTGAGACTCTCCTGACTCGGGTGAGACTCTTGTGACTCGGGTGAGACTCTCCTGACTCGGGTGAGACTCTTGTGACTCGGGTGAGACTCTTGTGACTCGGGTGAGACTCTTGTGACTCGGGTGAGACTCTTGTGACTCGGGTGAGACTCTTGTGACTCGGGTGAGACTCTTGTGACTCGGGTGAGACTCTTGTGACTCGGGTGAGACTCTTGTGACTCGGGTGAGACTCTTGTGACTCGGGTGAGACTCTCCTGACTTGGGTGAGACTCTCCTGACTCGGGTGAGACTCTTGTGACTCGGGTGAGACTCTCGTGACTCGGGTGAGACTCTTGTGACTCGGGTGAGACTCTTGTGACTCGGGTGAGACTCTCCTGACTCGGGTGAGACTCTTGTGACTCGGGTGAGACTCTTGTGACTCGGGTGAGACTCTCCTGACTCGGGTGAGACTCTCCTGACTCGGGTGAGACTCTTGTGACTCGGGTGAGACTCTTGTGACTCGGGTGAGACTCTTGTGACTCGGGTGAGACTCTCCTGACTCGGGTGAGACTCTTGTGACTCGGGTGAGACTCTTGTGACTCGGGTGAGACTCTTGTGACTCGGGTGAGACTCTCCTGACTCGGGTGAGACTCTTGTGACTCGGGTGAGACTCTTGTGACTCGGGTGAGACTCTTGTGACTCGGGTGAGACTCTCCTGACTTGGGTGAGACTCTCCTGACTCGGGTGAGACTCTCCTGACTTGGGTGAGACTCTCCTGACTCGGGTGAGACTCTCCTGACTTGGGTGAGACTCTCCTGACTCGGGTGAGACTCTTGTGACTCTGGTGAGACTCTTGTGACTCGGGTGAGACTCTCCTGACTTGGGTGAGACTCTCCTGACTCGGGTGATGAGACTCTTGTGACTCGGGTGAGACTCTTGTGACTCGGGTGAGACTCTCCTGACTCGGGTGAGACTCTTGTGACTCGGGTGAGACTCTTGTGACTCGGGTGAGACTCTTGTGACTCGGGTGAGACTCTCCTGACTCGGGTGAGACTCTCCTGACTCGGGTGAGACTCTCCTGACTCGGGTGAGACTCTTGTGACTCGGGTGAGACTCTTGTGACTCGGGTGAGACTCTTGTGACTCGGGTGAGACTCTTGTGACTCGGGTGAGACTCTTGTGACTCGGGTGAGACTCTCCTGACTCGGGTGAGACTCTCCTGACTCGGGTGAGACTCTTGGTCCAGATGTGAAAAGGGTCAACCTGGTGGGCGTTCTTGACCTCTGACGACCTTCACCTCTGGACTGACCTTTTGACCTCTGGTTTCAGCTCGTAAGCAGGAGATCATCAAGATGACGGAGCAGCTGATCGAGGCCATCAACAACGGGGATTTCGAGGCGTACACGTGAGTTTCTGAACGTGGGTTCGAGTCTGGAAAGTTCCTGAAGGAAAGTCTTCTTCACCAGGAGGATCTGTGACCCCGGCTTGACCTCGTTTGAACCCGAGGCTCTCGGGAATCTGGTGGAAGGAATGGACTTTCACAAGTTCTACTTTGAGAACCGTGAGTTCTGCAGTCGTTCCTCCCTTCCTTCCTTCCTTCCTTCCTACCTCCCTTCTTTCCTTCCTTCCTCCCTCCCTTCTTTCCTTCCTTCCTCCCTCCCTTCCTCCCTTCTTTCCTTCCTTCCTCCCTTCTTTCCTCCCTCCCTCCCTCCCTCCCTCCCTCCCTTCCTCCCTTCCTACCTTACTTCCTAACTCCCTCCCTTCCCTCCCTCCATTCCTTCTTTCCTTCCTCCCTTCTTTCCTCCCTTACTCCCTTCATTCCTCCCTCCCTCCCTCCCTTCCTTCCTTCCTTCCTTCCTTCCTCCCTTCCTTCCTCCCTCCCTCCCTCCCTTCCTTCCTCCCTCCCTCCCTCCCTTCCTTCCTCCCTCCCTCCCTTCCTCCCTCCCTCCCTCCCTTCCTACCTTACTTCCTAACTCCCTTCCTTCCTTCCTTCCTTCCTTCCTTCCTTCCTTCCTTCCTTCCTTCCTTCCTTCCCTCCCTCCCTTACTTCCTAACTCCCTCCCTTCCCTCCCTCCCTTACTTACTTCCTAACTCCCTCCCTTCCCTCCCTCCATTCCTTCTTTCCTTCCTTCCTTCCTTCCTCCCTCCCTCCCTCCCTTCCTTCCTTCCTTCCTTCCTTCCTTCCTTCCCTCCCTCCCTCCCTCCCTCCCTCCCTCCCTCCCTTCCTTCCTTCCTTCCTTCCTTCCTTCCTTCCTTCCCTCCTTCCCTCCTTCCCTCCCTCCCTCCCTCCCTCCATCCCTCCCTCCCTCCCTCCCTCCCTCCCTCCATCCCTCCCTCCTTGATCCTGATCAAACTTTCCTTCTCTCGTCCCAGTTCTGAGCAAGAACCTCAAGCCGGTCCACACCACCATCCTGAACCCTCACGTGCACCTGATCGGGGAGGAGGCGGCCTGCATCGCCTACATCCGCCTGACGCAGTACCTGGACAGCCAGGGTCGGCCTCGCTCCTGTCAGTCCGAGGAGACGAGGGTGTGGCACCGTCGCGACGCCAAGTGGCTCAACGTTCACTTCCACTGCTCAGGAGCTCCGGCGGCGCCGCTGCAGTGAACCTTGACCTCTGGCCCAGGTGAGTGTGCAGGTGAGAGTTCTTCGGATCATCCTCCTGCAGAACCGTCTCTGGGAGAAAATCAAAGTTTGACACTTGAGTCAAACAAAAGTAGAAAATAAATGTCATGAAACGCCTGCTCTTGTGATGCGTTCAATGTCGTAGGAACAGCAGAGTCAGAATTACTTGAACCATTTTCTTAAGCATAAACATAACTATTGATGTTTTCATTACTTTACGACGAATTAAACTCAAATATTTATACAAAATTATTATTATTTCGACAATACGGACGTTTGAACGACTTAAATAAATAGATGGTTTTCTTCTTCACTGTGTTAAATATTCGTGTTGTGTTCGAGGTCATCACACTGTTGTTGAGGTCATCAAAGCTGTGATGCTTTCATGGTCCAGAAATAAAAGTACGACCTTTATTGTCACGTAATCACAGCGTTAATGTTCGATCCAGTAGCTCTGAGCTCTGTTGGTTTAGTCTGGAGACTTTATTATACCAACATTGATATTGAATTCAAAGGACTATGAATTAAAAAATACTCTATTTAGAATTTTATTTCTTTTAAGTATTGTCATTAGAATATTAAAATGTATATGTATGTAATGTACAAAACACAATCATTGTGAAGTGATTAAAAAACATAAACATTTCACAGTTTTAAAATTTTAAAATATTAAATTCAGTGAATCAATATTCTGATGCGTGTGATAAACTTCAGAAAAAGAGTTTTTAACACTTTGAAACTTTTTTAAATGATAATAAACGTTGGTCCTATTTGCATAAATCTAGCCAATCACTGAAGGCACCACACATTATGAACCAATCACTGAAGGCACCGCACATTATGAACCAATCACTGAAGGCACCGCACATTATGAACCAATCACTGAAGGCACCACACATTATGAACCAATCACTGAAGGCACCGCACATTATGAACCAATCACTGAAGGCACCGCACATTATGAACCAATCACTGAAGGCACCACACATTATGAACCAATCACTGAAGGCACCACACATTATGAACCAATAACTGAAGGCACCGCACATTATGAACCAATCACTGAAGGCATCGCACATTATGAACCAATCACTGAAGGCACCACACATTATGAACCAATCACTGAAGGCACCGCACATTATGAACCAATCACTGAAGGCACCGCACATTATGAACCAATCACTGAAGGCACCGCACATTATGAACCAATCACTGAAGGCACCGCACATTATGAACCAATCACTGAAGGCACCGCACATTATGAACCAATCACTGACGGCACCACACATTATGAACCAATCACTGAAGGCACCGCACATTATGAACCAATCACTGAAGGCACCACACATTATGAACCAATCACTGAAGGCACCGCACATTATGAACCAATCACTGAAGGCACCACACATTATGAACCAATCAGAAGCAACAAGAGGCGGGTCTTTCATCACAGCACGACTCACACAACGAGTCGTCATAACAACAGCATACATCTGTCAATCTCTCCGTTGTCCGGGTTTTCTTACTAATTATATCATTTAAGATTAGTATTGTATCAGTAAGTTCCTCTCATGACCTTTGACCTGTTCTTCCCTCAGCTTTGCCTGAACCTTCAGAGGTGTTTGGAGCGTTTGTTCTCCGCGGCCGGAGTCGTGTCTGGATCCCGGGCTGGAAAAGAATCTGCTCGGAACGTTGTAAAAACACTAGAGTGGGTGGGTTTGGGGGGGAAACGTCACAATATAGGTTTGAAAATAGAAAATAAAAACAACACTGAACCCCTGGCTGACCCCTGGCGGGCGTGAGAGGGTCCTGCAGGTGGTGCATGATTCTGGTGGTGGGGGGGGTCGTCTGTCCTCACAGCCTTCGTCTGCGTGTTTGTGTCTGAAACATGTAATAAACTTCATCATATTAGTATCAAATACTCTCACGGTTTAAAACAGGAAGCACTGAAGGGACCTTTTTATTTGTCTTTCCTCGTGACCTTCGTTTCGTCCACGAGATGTTTGGATATTTATACGCGAGTCAGAGCATGTGTGTGTGTGGAGGAGAGTTGGTTTTATATGTACAAGTGTATCATTTTAGGTCCCTGCCTGTAAATACAAACACACACACCTTGCATGTACACACACGTGTCTGGACTTCCTGAAGTTGCAGAATCTTTCGACCTGCAGTGTTGCGACTCATCCACACGATGGCAGCATTATGTCATCCACACGTGTTCTTTCTTGCACTTCTTTGGTGGGTTTTTTTTTCTGCAACTTCAGATTCTGGTCCGACTTCCTGCCTTGAATTGTCCGCCGCTGACCAGCCGTCACGACAGGTAGCAGCACGCGTGTGACGACAACGATGATGTCACCCTCTGGCCCGTCTCTCGTTCTGATGTCAAACGTATAAATGTCCGTCTTGGCTTGTTGTTCTCCTGTGTGAAGTCCTGCCACTATTTTATAAGCATGTTCAAAAAGGGAATGCAGTGCAGAGATTATGACAAACAAAAAAAGGCATGATGGGAAAAGGGCTACGGTGGCCTGGAGGTTCTGTGTCTTTTCATTTGCTGAAGGCAATCAATGGATTTGTTCCCTTCTTTGTCACGGGTTCTGTCGTAGTCGTTGTTGTTGTTGTTGGTGTGTTGATGTTTTATCAGATTTTACCTGAAAAAAAAAGTTCAATTCCTCACACGAAGCGACACAAAAGCACACGCCCTCTCACACGCCCTCTAGAGGAGAGAGCTGCGTTTACGCTACAGGTTTTGAAAACGACATTTTCAACGAGTCACAAGTTTCGTCATCAGCAGAAATAAATGCCGCGTTGGTTACACAACATTGTGATGTCACGACAACATTGTTATGTCACGACAACGTGATTATTAGATCAAATATTTTTCACCTTTAAATTGTAAAAACTCAAAAAGTGTTAATGCATTTGTTTCACTACACCACAGACACACATTTACTACACAAAAAACAGGGTCAACGTCACAAATACACAACATTCCGTCCAGCGAGGTTCGAACATCATTGTGTCTTCTTTTGGTTTGAGTCACAACAGGTTAACGACTTCAAGAGTCTCAGTGTTGTACATAGACTACGTGACCAAATATAAAACACACACAGACTCACAACAATATATGCAGCGCTACACAACACAAGCATGTTTCCACTCATCCCTCGCTCTTTTCTTGGTGGGGTTTTGAACACAGGTTGATTTAAGAGGTTCTAAAAAAAAAGGTTTCAAATGTCCTGCATCAGTGTCGACAAGTCTTCACTCTTTCTTTTCGTTTGCATGAAGACTCTGGTAACAAAAGTCCAACAGTTGAAACTACAAGTGTTCGTTTGAATGGTTGTTCTTGATCGGTTTGTTATTACTGGAGAATATTTAATAAAAAACAAAAACTCGCCTGCTGGTCGTTTGTGGATCAATGTTGTTCAGAGACAGTGATTGAAGTGACAGATGTGTTCGATGTCCTCGGATCCTTCAGCCTCAGTCTTGAACAGGTGACGTCACAGGTGGAGCTCCTGGCTCAGCTCACTTCATCTTGAACAGGTGACGTCACAGGTGGAGCTCCTGGCTCAGCTCACTTCATCTTGAACAGGTGACGTCACAGGTGGAGCTCCTGGCTCAGCTCACTTCATCATGAACAGGTGACGTCACAGGTGGAGCTCCTGGCTCAGCTCACTTCATCATGAACAGGTGACGTCACAGGTGGAGCTCCTGGCTCAGCTCACTTCATCATGAACAGGTGACGTCACAGGTGGAGCTCCTGGCTCAGCTCACTTCATCATGAGCAGGTGACGTCACAGGTGGAGCTCCTGGCTCAGCTCACTTCATCATGAACAGGTGACGTCACAGGTGGAGCTCCTGGCTCAGCTCACTTCATCATGAACAGGTGACGTCACAGGTGGAGCTCCTGGCTCAGCTCACTTCATCATGAACAGGTGACGTCACAGGTGGAGCTCCTGGCTCAGCTCACTTCATCATGAACAGGTGACGTCACAGGTGGAGCTCCTGGCTCAGCTCACTTCATCATGAACAGGTGACGTCACAGGTGGAGCTCCTGGCTCAGCTCACTTCATCATGAACAGATGACGTCTCAGGTGGAGCTCCTGGCTCAGCTCACTTCATCATGAACAGGTGACGTCTCAGGTGGAGCTCCTGGCTCAGCTCACTTCATCATGAACAGGTGACGTCACAGGTGGAGCTCCTGGCTCAGCTCACTTCATCATGAACAGGTGACGTCTCAGGTGGAGCTCCTGGCTCAGCTCACTTCATCATGAACAGGTGACGTCACAGGTGGAGCTCCTGGCTCAGCTCACTTCATCATGAACAGCCGACGTCTCAGGTGGAGCTCCTGGCTCAGCTCACTTCATCATGAACAGATGACGTCACAGGTGGAGCTCCTGGCTCAGCTCACTTCATCATGAACAGGTGACGTCTCAGGTGAGACTGAGACGGAATTAAAGCAGAATTATACTGAGGAATAATTGAGCAGTTTTGACCGTGAATGAGAAACACTTTACTGAACTGAAGACAATATGTTTGTCTGAAGGAAGGAAGAATGAAAGGAAGCAAGAAAGAGTGGAAGGAAGGAAGAAAGAGAGGAAGGAAGGAAGGAAGAAAGAGTGGAAGGAAGGAAGAAAGAGTGGAAGCAAGGAAGGTTGAAAAAAAGGATCTGTGGAAGGAAGGAAGAGTGAAAGGAAGGAAGAAAGAGTGGAAGGAAGGAAGGAAGCAAGAAAGAGTGGATGGAAGGAAGGAAGAAAGAGTGGAATCAAGGAAGGGTGGAAGGAAGGAAGGAGTTTATAAACTTTATTTATAAAGCCCTTTAAAAAACAGCAGTTGGTACAAAGTGCTGAAGATCATAAAAATGATTAAATGAAGAAAAGGTAAAAACACTAAGATAATAAAATAACACAAGAACATATTTCGCGATAACAACAAAATGCTTCGACTCATGAAATCAATAAACTTAATACTCAATAAGGTTAATTAATGGCTGATAATGGCTGGTCAAGGTCTAAAGATCGTCCAGTTCATGGTTCTTTATATTCCATGGACATATTCCAACTCCTGTTTTTGAAAGTTACACGTCTCTTAAGACAGTGTGATATTGTGTTGTTCCTTCACGGCCCATTTCCCTTTGAAACACTACATTTCGAACAACAGTTTTAATGATATTTCTCTCTATATTTCACTACAATAACAGTGTTAGCTAGCGTTAGCCACTGTTAGCACTGTCCGCATTATAGTTTACATATACATTTAAAACACTTCAGAAACACTTCTATACATATGCGTCGAACAAGAATGTAGACTCGACCGACGTAGTGGTGAAAACACTAGTTAAAGTGGAATAAACACAACATTACAGGAGCTCAACTCACTGTTGACAATTCAACAATTCTGAAAATTAAATGAAACACTGATAAAGTTACTTCAGGAAAAAAACGTTAATATCAACAAACCATAATTTTAGGATATTCTAACAACCATTTATTTCAAAAGACTAGTACACAAGCTTTGATTTTGAAGGCTCTGATATTGACGAGTAAAAAACAACAAATGAGTTGAAAGAGTTTTTGGTTCTGCCAGCTCTTTTACGAAATGCTGAAATATGTTTAAAATTGTTTCTCTCAAGACTCTCCAGAGTGAAGTCTCATGTGTGTCTTACAGCCTCCACTAGTTGTAAAACCTTTACCACACTGAGAGCAGATGTGAGGTTTTTCTCCAGTGTGACTTCTCATGTGTATTTTGAGGTCCCAACTGTTTCTGAAACCTTTACTACACTGTGAGCAGATGTACATTTTTTCTTCAGTGTGACTTCTCAGGTGAGTCTTAAGGTTCCCACTGCTTATGAAACCTTTGCCACACTGAGAGCAGATGTAAGGTTTTTCTCCAGTATGAGTTCTCGAGTGTATTTTCAGGTGTGAACCGATTTTAAAACTTTTACCACAATGAGAGCAGATGTAAGGTTTTTCTCCAGTGTGAATTCTCACGTGTGACTTCAGGTCCCAACTGTTTGTAAAATATTTACCACACTGGGAGCAGATGTAAGGTTTTTCTCCAGTGTGAATCCGCATGTGTATCTTCAGGTGACATTTTGAGGGACATTTTCTCCCACACTCAGAACAGGTCACTGACCTCTGATCATCTTTCTTTTTGCTGACAGCAACCATCCGGTTCTTCACAGAGTTTGAAGTTGACAGAGAGTCACTGGTTTCTCTCCAGTCTTCACTGTCATCAGTGTCAGATTCAGAACACGGTGACCTCTGGTGGTCGGAGAGTAGAATTATATTCAAGTCTGGTTCTGGTCCTCCACATTCTTTTTCATCAGCTTCTATTTTGATGTCTTTGATTGTCCAGCTGGTCAAAGACTCTCCTTCATCTTCTTCATCTTTAACCTTCTCATGGACAGGAGTGAAGGAAACTTCGTTTTCTCTTCTGAAGACACGAGGTTCTTGTTCCTCATGACTCAGACTGGAGCTGCACTCCTCCTGCTCCTCACTAGAAACTTCTTCTTCCTTTACCAGCACCTGCAGAACATCTACAGGGACACAAACACACTTCAGTCTCTGGATCATTCCTTCTTTCTTTGAGTTCCTGTCGTGTGGGAAGCTCAAGTCCTGACCTGCTCCCCTGTGTCTATTTTATGGGATGTGTTTACACCAAAAGAGGAAAGTTATACAACAGACCGGAGCCAAGAAAACAACTTAAACGGTCATTGTCAATAAATCATGTAACTTCGGGGAAATAAACGCTAACTAAGGACTGCCCACTGTGGAAGATCTTTAAAATTAAATGTGAATAATTGTGTCTTTGTGTGTCCTGTGACAGACGCGTCCTGTCCAGGGTGTCCCCCGTCTCTTGCCCCAAGAAGCTGGGACAGACTCCAGCCCCCCTGTGATCCCCATAAGAGAATGAATGAATAATAATAGTAAATTGTGTTCTAAGCATTGTTAACAATTTAACCCCAACTTTTTAACTTATTTTGTGTTTTTTTACTTGTTATGTTGTACAAAAATATTCCATAGATTCATGTTCTCAGCTGAAGCATATGTACATCGAGTGTCAGTGAAACTAATCGCTCAAACTATTGGATGGACTGAAAAATCTGGATCGAGACATCGTGACTTATTATAGTGCATTATGAATCCTAAGATGGATTTAATAGTCACCGCAAGACAATATGTTCACTTTAAAGCTCAGAATAGTTCTTAAGCAACAAGAGTGAAGACAAATAAAAGTTATACAACACAGTGTTTAGACATTATTTATATTCTTACACATATTTCACCAGCGAGTTTATTCTCAAGATTGTACTACCTCAGTATTTGTTTTGTTAGACTAGAAGAGATATATTCCATTGTATTCTGTTTTAAATCTGAATATAGAACAATTACACAGAAGATATCATTGTTGATGGTGAGTTTGTTGTGAAATATATAAGTTAAAATATTGTAAACTCAACTTTGTTTTCCTAGAGACCTGGTAAAGAGATGTATAGGTTTCACAATAAGCGTTTAACGATGTTAGAAGCCTGTAAAAACATTTTTTTAGCAAAAATGCGTTTCCTCTTGTTTGAGATTTAAAATAAAGTCACGATATTTAAAATCACTGTTTCCCCAAAACGTTATAATAAAAACAATAAGGCAACAATATTAATGAATTCTCTCGGTGAACATTCGGCTCAAATACATTTCGAACAACAGTTTTAATGATATTTCTCTCTATATTTCACTACAATAACAGTGTTAGCTAGCGTTAGCCACTGTTAGCACTGTCCGCATTATAGTTTACATATACATTTAAAACACTTCAGAAACACTTCTATACATATGCGTCGAACAAGAATGTAGACTCGACCGACGTAGTGGTGAAAACACTAGTTAAAGTGGAATAAACACAACATTACAGGAGCT
Source organism: Callionymus lyra (assembly GCF_982586985.1). Lineage (NCBI taxonomy): Eukaryota > Metazoa > Chordata > Actinopteri > Syngnathiformes > Callionymidae > Callionymus > Callionymus lyra. Next base: position 2,673,871 of record NC_141828.1, read on the forward strand.
CAACTCACTGTTGACAATGCGCGCCGCCATCTTGGATTTTGAAACTCGGGGATGTGGATCCTGTCAGTACATCATACACTATCCTGGCTGCGCATGCGCGGCGTCGCGAATTTGATGACGCCACTACGGTTCTCTTACAAAGACCAAACACGTTCAACCTACAGTATCCGGGCTGCGCATGCGCGGGATTTACTTGAAAGCGGTTTAAAAACTCTTTAACGTGGAGTCAAAGTTGTCCAACAATGATTTTAAACTTATTGTGTTGTTATGAAATAAACACGTGACGAACATCCGATCTTTGTTTACTTCATTAGTATTTTGTACACATCGCTATTATTAAACGAATCATAAATAAATGTTTGGACTGAGAATAATAGAATCTAAATCTAAACTTTGACTAACTGTACGATACAAACCATAGTCTGTTTGAAATGAATTGATTTATAATGAGCTTTATTTTTATTCAGTGATTTCTAAAGTAGCATTTGATGACGTACAAAACTAGCGCCTCTGTCCACCGTCGTGTCTGTGGGTTGCCATGGTTGCAGTGCTTTTTGATTTGTGACGTCGCACTGATGATGACGTTGATGGTTCTCATCTGTGCCTGAGAGAGTTCGTGTGCTCTAGCAACGTCCACTGCTTTCTCCAAGTCACTTCTGAAGGTTCAAAGGTTTCTCTCTCACTCTGAGTTGATTCCAAACACGACGCGGTCGCGGATCATCTCATCCTCACTTGCAAACACAGTCTTTCACCAGCAGCTTCAGCTCCGTGACAAACTGTTGTTTCTGTGTTACCCTGCACTTTCTCATGAAACCTGGATCTGGCAAATAGGGTGTTCTTCTTTGGCATCACGTATTCCTCGAAGTGGTCATAGTAGATCCTCACACACACAGAAACCTTCAAATAAGTTGATACAACTTTATCACCTTTACATGATCTAATTTGATCAGATATCGCTGATGTTATACGTTCTTTATTTCTTGATGTTTCTTGTTAAGTTGCTTCATTTCTGTCAGATATGTCTCATAAACAGGATAAAAAAGTTGGTGCTGCTGCAGTTGTTATGGCAACAGATGTGTCAACAACATGTTCACAGCCTGCAGATGACGTGTACATTTGCATATTTCAATGAAACAAGAGTAAAAACAGTGTAATTACCACAGAGGCGACAAAAGACGACAGTAATTGAATTATTATAACATTGTTATACATCTTAAGCTTTCTTTGTGATTCAATATTAAACCCAAAGTATTTAAACATGTATTTAAATATATTATCTGTAAAAACACAACAGAAAGAAAGTCACACACGAACATGCATCGATGTCCATCAGGGCCGACGATGACGGAGAGATTATGGATCAACTTCAATCCTGTGTTTGCTGCTGCACTGGTTTTCTGAGTGAAGTCGACTTTAAGATTGTTTGACAATTTTATTACAACAATTCTGAAAATTAAATGAAACACCGATAAAGATACTTCAGGAGAACAACGTTAATATCAAAAAAATCACTTTAGGATATTCTACAACCATTTATTTCAAAAGACTAGTACATAAGATTTGATTTTGAAGACTCTGAATTCCTGTAAAAACACTTTCAAATCAGGGAGAAACAGATAATGACGAGTAAAAAACAACAAATGAGTTGATAAAGTGTCTGATCAGAAGAAAGTGTTTCGTGTTGCTGGCTCTTTTAAGAAATGCTGAAATTTGTTTAAAATTGTTCATCAAATCAGTAAATCTGATTGTCATGTACAATGTTACATCAAACATCCTCATGAGGTTTACACATCCATGCATCTATAGATCGTCTCATTTATTCATGAACGACACATGACCCCTGAATAGAGGGATGCGTCTGTACATAACCAGCAGCAATATTAACTTCCTGCTGGTATCAATCAGATCAGTTTTACTCAGTTCAGTTGTGAGAGGTGTTAAATAATTACCATTTCTTAAATGATCAGTTCTTAAGATGAGACAAATGGTGTCATCTGTGGGGGTCAAAGGGCACAAGATTCTCCAGTTCATGGTTGTTATGTATATTCCATAGATATATTCCAACTACAGTTGTAGAGTTTTACGAAACACACCTGGATTATATTGCGGTGTAATACTTGTATGTGCCTCTTAAGACTTTCCAGAGTGAAGTCTCATGTGTTTCGTACAGCCTTTACTAGTTGTAAAACCTTTACCACACTCAGAGCAGATGTAAGGTTTTTCTCCAGTGTGAATTCTCACATGCGTCATTAGAGATGAACTACATGTAAAACCTTTATTACAATGAGAGCAGATGTAAGGTTTTTCTCCAGAGTGAGCTCTCACATGTAACTTCAGGCCTCCGCTAGTTGTAAAATGTTTACCACACTGAGAGCAGATGTAAGGTTTTTCTCCAGTGTGAATTCTCACATGTGCTTTCAGGTCTCCCCTAGTTGTAAAGCCTTTACCACACTCAGAGCAGACATAAGGTTTTTCTCCAGTGTGAATTCTTAAATGTGCCTTCAGGTCTCCACTAGTTGTAAAACCTTTACTACAATCAGAGCAGACATAAGGTTTTTCTCCAGTGTGAATTCTCACGTGTGTCTTCAGGCCTCCACTAGTTGTAAAACCTTTGCCACACTGAGAGCAGATGCAAGGTTTTTCTCCAGTGTGACTTCTCATGTGTGCCTTCAGGTGTGAACTAATTTTAAAACCTTTACCACACTGAGAGCAGACGTAAGGTTTTTCTCCAGTGTGAATTCTCACGTGTGTCTTCAGGCTTCCACTAGTTGAAAAACCTTTACCACACTGAGAGCAGATGTAAGGTTTTTCTCCAGTGTGACTTCTTACGTGTGACTTCAGGTCCCAACTGTTTGTAAAACTATTACCACACTGGGAGCAGATGTAAGGTTTTTCTCCAGTGTGAATCCGCATGTGTATCTTCAGGTGACATTTTGAGGGACATTTTCTCCCACACTCAGAACAGGTCACTGACCTCTGATCATCTTTCTTTTTGCTGACAGCAACCATCCGGTTCTTCACAGAGTTTGAAGTTGACAGAGAGTCACTGGTTTCTCTCCAGTCTTCGCTGTCATCAGTGTCAGATTCAGAAGACGGTGACCTCTGGTGGTCAGAGAGTAGAATTGAATTCAAGTCTGGTTCTGGTCCTCCACATTCTTTTTCATCAGCTTCTATTTTGATGTCTTTGATTGTCCAGCTGGTCAAAGACTCTCCTTCATCTTCTTCATCTTTAACCTTCTCATGGACAGGAGTGAAGGAAACTTCGTTTTCTCTTCTGAAGACACGAGGTTCTTGTTCCTCATGACTCAGACTGGAGCTGCACTCCTCCTGCTCCTCACTAGAAACTTCTTCTTCCTTTACCAGCACCTGCAGAACATCTACAGGGACACAAACACACTTCAGTCTCTGGATCATTCCTTCTTTCTTTGAGTTCCTGTCGTGTGGGAAGCTCAAGTCCTGACCTGCTCCCCTGTGTCTATTTTATGGGATGTGTTTACACCAAAAGAGGAAAGTTATACAACAGACCGGAGCCAAGAAAACAACTTAAACGGTCATTGTCAATAAATCATGTAACTTCGGGGAAATAAACGCTAACTAAGGACTGCCCACTGTGGAAGATCTTTAAAATTAAATGTGAATAATTGTGTCTTTGTGTGTCCTGTGACAGACGCGTCCTGTCCAGGGTGTCCCCCGTCTCTTGCCCCAAGAAGCTGGGACAGACTCCAGCCCCCTTGTGATCCCCATAAGAGAATGAATGAATAATAATATTAAATTGTGTTCTAAGCATTGTTAACAATTTAACCCCAACTTTTTAACTTATTTTGTGTTTTTTTACTTTGACGTTGTACAAAAATATTCCATAGATTCATGTTCTCAGCTGAAGCATATGTACATCGAGTGTCAGTGAAACTAATCGCTCAAACTATTGGATGGACTGAAAAATCTGGATCGAGACATCGTGACTTATTATAGTGCATTATGAATCCTAAGATGGATTTAATAGTCACCGCAAGACAATATGTTCACTTTAAAGCTCAGAATAGTTCTTAAGCAACAAGAGTGAAGACAAATAAAAGTTATACAACACAGTGTTTAGACATTATTTATATTCTTACACATATTTCACCAGCGAGTTTATTCTCAAGATTGTACTACCTCAGTATTTGTTTTGTTAGACTAGAAGAGATATATTCCATTGTATTCTGTTTTAAATCTGAATATAGAACAATTACACAGAAGATATCATTGTTGATGGTGAGTTTGTTGTGAAATATATAAGTTAAAATATTGTAAACTCAACTTTGTTTTCCTAGAGACCTGGTAAAGAGATGTATAGGTTTCACAATAAGCGTTTAACGATGTTAGAAGCCTGTAAAAACATTTTTTTTTTTAGCAAAAATGCGTTTCCTCTTGTATGAGATTTAAAATAAAGTCACGATATTTAAAATCACTGTTTCCCCAAAACGTAATAATAAAAACAACAAGGCAACAATATTAATGAATTCTCTCGGTGAACATTCGGCTCAAATACATTTCGAACAACAGTTTTAATGATATTTCTCTCTATATTTCACTACAATAACAGTGTTAGCTAGCGTTAGCCACTGTTAGCACTGTCCGCATTATAGTTTACATATACATTTAAAACACTTCAGAAACACTTCTATACATATGCGTCGAACAAGAATGTAGACTCGACCGACGTAGTGGTGAAAACACTAGTTAAAGTGGAATAAACACAACATTACAGGAGCTCAACTCACTGTTGACAATGCGCGCCGCCATCTTGGATTTTGAAACTCGGGGATGTGGATCCTGTCAGTACATCATACACTATCCTGGCTGCGCATGCGCGGCGTCGCGAACTTGATGACGCCAAACACGTTCAACCTACAGTATCCGGGCTGCGCATGCGCGGGATTTCCTCTTTAACGTGGAGTCAAAGTTGTCCAACAATGATTGTAAACTTATTGTGTTGTTATGAAATAAACACGTGACGAACATCCGATCTTTGTTTACTTCATTAGTATTTTGTACACATCGCTATTATTAAACGAATCATAAATAAATGTTTGGACAGAGAATAACAGAATCTAAATCTAAACTTTGACTAACTGTACGATACAAACCATAGTCTGTTTGAAATGAATTGATTTATAATGAGCTTTATTTTTATTCAGTGATTTCTAAAGTAGCATTTGATGACGTACAAAACTAGCGCCTCTGTCCACCGTCGTGTCTGTGGGTTGCCATGGTTGCAGTGCTTTTTGATTTGTGACGTCGCACTGATGATGACGTTGATGGTTCTCATCTGCATATTTCTCATTTGCATATTTCAATGAAACAAGAGTAAAAACAGTGTAATTACCACAGAGGTGACAAAAGACGACAGTAATTGAATTATTAAAACATTGTTATACATCTTAAGCTTTCTTTGAGATTCAATATTAAACCCAAAGTATTTAAACATGTATTTAAATATATTATTTGTAAAAACAACAGAAAGAAAGTCACACACGAACATGCATCGATGTCCATCAGGGCCGACGATGACAATTTTATTACAACAATTCTGAAAATTAAATGAAACACCGATAAAGTTACTTCAGGAGAACAACGTTAATATAAAAAAACATCACTTTAGGATATTCTACAACCATTTATTTCAAAAGACTAGTACATAAGATTTGATTTTGAAGACTCTGAATTCCTGTAAAAACACTTTCAAATCAGGGAGAAACAGATAATGACGAAATTTGTTTAAAATTGTTCATCAAATCAGTAAATCTGATTGTCATGTACAATGTTACATCAAACATCCTCATGAGGTTTACACATCCATGCATCTATAGATCGTCTCATTCATTCATGAAGGACATCATTTTATGAATCACTTTTCTCAATTATTGACATTCATTCCTCAACACACTGAAACTTAAAGATTCAATGCAGGTAAAAAGTGGTGGAAGTTCATGATGAACAAAAAAATGAGAAAACACATGAAAAAGAGCACATAGTTCATCACAGTGTCTAAAGTTTCAAAGACGAATCATCTAAATGACCAATTTTCTCCGTAACTGCAAAATACATCAATAAACATAATAGTTCAGCCAAACTTCAAATTCCACTCATTTTCTACTCACCCTTGATCTAGGGTTGGGATTATTATTATGATTAGTCATTTAATCTCCAGATGAATCAATAAAGTTAATTACCTATCTATCCATTAGTAGTAATCTGTTCTTTTTTAGAATTGAGGGAAAGTGTTTGTTCATTTTCATCTTCGTCCCAAAAAAAAAAAAACACTAAAAAACATCGAAATACCTTCATTCTGCTCGTCTGTAACGTCCCTCTTGTATTGAAGCTCCACATGAGAAGAATTGTTCAGGAAAGATTCAAACAGGTCTATATTTGAAGTTTGTTTTAAGTGGAAGTGCTCAGCCTCTCAGCTGCAGTCGGAAATCTTTCCTCATTGAAACACATTGAGAGTGTCAGTGCTCATGCACAACATTTAGGATGATGGTCTCGTAGCTTTAGCTAAAAACAAACTGAAATATAGACTCAATTCAATTCCTCATGTCGATTCTTTAATTAATTTAGGAAGGAAGACGAAGACAACTGAGCTCCAGTCGCTACATTAAAATGAAAAAACATTTTTGTCTATAACTCCAAAAAGAACAGATTACTCCGATTATAATCAACATTAGTGATCATGAGGGTGAGTAAAAATAAGTAAAAATTTGAATTTCGACTCATTTAAATCAACACTAATAATAACTAAAACATTGTTAAATAAAATAACATGCATGTACCTGTATATTCCAACTCCAGTAGTACAGTTTTAAGACTCACATCTGGGTTTTATTGAGGTGTAATACTTTTATGTGCCTCTAAAGTCTCTCCAGTGTGAGTTCTCATGTGTTTCTTCAGGTTTCCACTTTTTTTAAAAACTTTACCACACATAGAGCAAATGTTAGGTTTTTCTCCAGTGTGAACTCTCGCATGTCTCTTCAGGCAACTACTGCTTGTAAAACCTTTACCACACAGAGAACAAATGTACGATTTTTCTCCTGTGTGAATTCGCTCATGTACTTTCATGTCCCAACGGTTTGTAAAAGCTTTACCACACTGAGAACAGTTATAAGGTTTTTCTCCAGTGTGTATTCTCACATGCGTCTTTAGATTTAAACTATGTCTAAAACCTTTACCACAATGAGAGCAGACGTAAGGTTTTTCTCCAGTGTGAATTGTAAAATGTGCCTTCAGGTCTCCACTAGTTTTAAAACCTTTACCACACTCAGAACAGACGTAAGGTTTTTCTCCAGTGTGATTTCTCACATGTATCTTCAGGCCTCCATTAGTTGTAAAACCTTTGCCACACTGAGAGCAGATGTAAGGTTTTTCTCCAGTGTGACTTCTCATGTGTGTCTTCAGGTGTGAATCAATTTTAAAACCTTTGCCACACTGAGAGCAGATGTAAGGTTTTTCTCCAGTGTGCATCCGCATGTGTATCTTCAGGTGAGACTTTGAGGGACATTTCTTCCCACACTCAGAACAGGTCACTGACCTCTGATCATCTTTCTTTTTGCTGACAGCAACCATCCGATTCTTCACAGAGTTTGAAGTTGACAGAGAGTCACTGGTTTCTCTCCAGTCTTCACTGTCATCAGTGTCAGATTCAGAAGACGGTGACCTCTGGTGGTCAGAGAGTAGAATTGAATTCAAGTCTGGTTCTGGTCCTCCACATTCTTTTTCATCAGCTTCTAGTTTGATGTCTTTGATTGTCCAGCTGGTCAAAGACTCTCCTTCATCTTCTTCATCTTTAACCTTCTCATGGACAGGAGTGAAGGAAACTTCGTTTTCTCTTTTGAAGACACGAGGTTCTTGTTCCTCATGACTCAGACTGGAGCTGCACTCCTCCTGCTCCTCACTAGAAACTTCTTCTTCCTTTACCAGCACCTGCAGAACATCTACAGGGACACAAACACACTTCAGTCTCTGGATCATTCCTTCTTTCTTTGAGTTCCTGTCGTGTGGGAAGCTCAAGTCCTGACCTGCTCCCCTGTGTCTATTTTATGGGATGTGTTTACACCAAAAGAGGAAAGTTATACAACAGACCGGAGCCAAGAAAACAACTTAAACGGTCATTGTCAATAAATCATGTAACTTCGGGGAAATAAACGCTAACTAAGGACTGCCCACTGTGGAAGATCTTTAAAATTAAATGTGAATAATTGTGTCTTTGTGTGTCCTGTGACAGACTGGCGTCCTGTCCAGGGTGTCCCCCGTCTCTTGCCCCAAGAAGCTGGGACAGACTCCAGCCCCCCTGTGATCCCCATAAGAGAATGAATGAATAATAATAGTAAATTGTGTTCTAAGCATTGTTAACAATTTAACCCCAACTTTTTAACTTATTTTGTGTTTTTTTACTTGTTATGTTGTACAAAAATATTCCATAGATTCATGTTCTCAGCTGAAGCATATGTACATCGAGTGTCAGTGAAACTAATCGCTCAAACTATTGGATGGACTGAAAAATCTGGATCGAGACATCGTGACTTATTATAGTGCATTATGAATCCTAAGATGGATTTAATAGTCACCGCAAGACAATATGTTCACTTTAAAGCTCAGAATAGTTCTTAAGCAACAAGAGTGAAGACAAATTGTAATACATTAAAGGCGCCGACGAGGACGGCTGCCTCTCCAGTAGCTCCGCAGCAATTTCTATAATTTTCTGTTTTTCATTCATTTTTTTTAGTGTCATTTTTTTAAATGGATACTTTTGAACATGGGGAGAATCGTCTTGTTTACTCAAGAGAGGATCTACTATCGCTTCAGCGCCGTTATCGTGGCTGTCGGGCAGGGAAGAGGCTAAAGGCTAAGCTAACGGACAATCGGAGACGTCGAAGACCAACGATCCCAACGATCACGATGGGGAACGTCAATTCACTGACGAATAAGATGGACGAGCTGTCTGCCCTCAACAACCAGCGGATCTACAGAGAGAGCAGCTTGTTGATCTTCACGGAGACGTGGCTCACTCACTGACTTCGGACTCACTCGTGGATCTGCCTGGTTTCAGCACCGTCAGAGCAGACAGAGACTCAGGCGCTTGTGGGAAGCGCAGAGGAGGAGGTCTGATCATGTACGTGAATAAACGCTGGTGTAGTCCGGGACACGTTACTGTGAAGAAAGTCTCGTGTTGTCAAGATTTAGAACTGTTGGCTGTCAGCATGCGTCCATATTATCTACCGCGTGAGTTCAGTCACGTGATCGCGCTGTGTGTCTACATTCCTGCGAGCGCTGCGGCGCCATCTGCCTGTGAGAAGATCCACACAATGACAGCTCGGCTTCAGAATCAACATCCTGACGCGTTTATCATCATCTCTGGAGACTTTAATCAACCTGGACTCTACTCTGCCTACTTTCCATCAGGCTGTGGATTGTCCCACCAGGAAAAACAGGACAATTGACCTTCTTTATTCCAACTTGAAGGACGCCTACAGAGCCAAATCTCTTCCTCCACTTGGAAGGTCCGATCATAACCTGGTCCACCTTCAGTCACAGTACATTCCTCTGGTGCAGAGACAGACTGTGACCACTAAGACAATCAGAAAGTGGACACCAGCTGTGGAGGACGCCATCAGAGACTGCTTTGAAACAACAGACTGGGATGTGCTGCTGAGGTCTCATGGTGAGGACATCGAGGGACAGACACACTGTCTAACAGATTATTTAAATTTCTGCTTGGACGTTGTCGCCCCTACTAAGACTGTCCGCTGTTACCCTAATAATAAACCGTGGGTAACAAAGGAGGTCAAGGATGTCCTTAACAGGAAGAAAGTGGCATTCAGGAGCAGAGACGGGGACGCCATGAGGTCAGCTCAGCAGGAGGTGAAGCGATGCTTGAAGGAGGCAAAGGACACCTACAGGAGGAGGTTGGAGGAGAAGCTGAGCCGAGAAGAAATAAGAGAGTCTGGGATGGTGTTAAAACCATCACTGGACACAAGACCAAGGCCTCTCTGACTGCAGTGGACACGGTGGAGGAGGCAAATGGACTGAACAACTTTTTCAACAGGTTTGAGCAGGTCACCTCACCCTCACTGCTGCCCGCCTCAGGACCTGCCCCACCTTCTTGTGCCCCCCTCAGCACCACACAACCACTTCCCAGCTTCACCTCACTCCAGGTACAGGATGTACTTCGGAGGATTCGTCCAGGGAAGGCTGCTGGTCCTGATAAGGTGTCTGCTCGACTGCTAAAGACCTGCGCTGCTGAACTAGCTGAGCCACTCCAGCATGTCTTCAACCTCAGTCTACGGCTGGGGAACGTACCAACTCTGTGGAAGACTTCCTGTATCGTTCCAGTCCCTAAAAAGATCCGACCAAATGTGCTGAACGATTATAGACGGTGGCACTGACTTCGCAGCTGATGAAGACACTGGAGCAGCTGGTCCTCAAACATCTCAGGCCACAAGTCCAGCACGCGCAAGACCCCCTGCAGTTTGCCTACCAGCCAGCAGTTGGTGTGGAAGATGCCATCCTTCACCTCCTGCATCGGACCTACTCCCACTTGTATAAAGGAAGCGGTTCAGTGAGAATCCCGTTCCTGGACTTTTCTAGCGCCTTCAACACTATCCAGCCCACTCTGCTGCAGGACAAATTGACTAAGATGCATGTGGACCCTGGTCTGGTCTCCTGGATTACGGACTATCTTACGGATATCAAGTCTGACACTGTGGTGTGCAGTACAGGAGCACCTCAGGGGACAGTACTGGCCCCTCTCCTCTTCACCATCTACACTTCAGACTTCTGCTACAACTCAGAGCTGAGTCTCGTCCAGAAGTATGCTGACGACACTGCTATTGTTGGATGCATCAGGGACAACAGCGAAGACGAATACACTGGAGTGAGAGGAACCACTTGCAGCTGAACACCTCAAAGACCAAGGAGCTGGTCTTGGACTTCGGGAGGTCCAGGACAAAGCCATGTCCAGTGTCCATCAGAGGCAACGAGGTGGAGATAGTGGACAACTATAAGTACCTCGGTGTGTGGATGGACAGTAAACTGGACTGGTCCTGCAATACAGACTGTATATAAGAAGGTTCAGAGTAGACTTTACTTTCTGAGGAGGCTTCGATCATTTAACATCTGCAAGAAGCTCCTCTGCATGTTCTACCAGTCTGTAAGTAAGTAAGTAAGTAAGTAATATTTATTTATATAGCGCTTTTCGAGACCAGGGTCACAAAGCGCTTAAACAATCAAAACAATACTCAAAAAAGTACATACTTTAAAGATCAAGATAATACTGAGAACAACACAGGAGTTCGAGAAATTCAAGGAAAAGCCTGAACAAATAGAAATGTCTTAAGATGTTTCTTGAAGGAGTCAGTAGATCATCAAGAGCAAAGAGAGAGAAGATCGTTCCAAAGCTTAGGAGCAACAGCCTGAAAAGATTTCTCTCCTCTGGTCCTGAGCCGTGTGCGTGGAACCATCAGTAGATTCTGATCCACAGACCTCAGAGCCCGAGCTGGGGTGTAAGGCTGGATCAGATCAGTGATGTAAGGAGGAGCCTGACCATGAATAGATCTGAAAGTAAGAACCAGAATTTTAAAGTTGATCCTGAAAGAAACTGGAAGCCAGTGAAGAGTTTTAAGGACCGGAGAAATGTGAGTTCTTCTACTAGAGCGGGTCAGAATTCTGAATCAACTGCAGGCGAGAAGATCCTTCTTGTTAAGACATGAAAACAAACTGTTACAATAGTCCAGACGAGAAGAAACAAACGCATGGATTATAAGATCCAGATCATGTTGTGACAACATTTTCCTAAGTTTAGAGATTTTTCTCAGTTGAAGGAAACAGTTTCTGGTCAGTTTTCTTCAGTGTTGAACAAGAGACATGTCTTTATCAAATACAACACCCAGGTTTCTCAGGCTCAGTTTGACAGACTGACCTAAGTCACTCAAGTACTGACTCAACCCTGAACTTTATCATCAACAATCACCAGTGTTTCAGTTTTGTCCACATTTAGCTGTAGAGTGTTTTCACTCATTGTTTGATTTCTAGCAAACAATTGACTAAGCTGTTCAGCCTCTAGGGCCCAGTTGGATCAAAAGAGCACTGTGGTGGCCAGTGTCATGTTCTATGCTGTGGTGTGTTGGGGTGGAAATGTGTCCAAGAGGAGGTCAACAGGTCAACAGGTTGATCAGGAGGTCTGGCTCTGTGGTTGGAATGAAGCTGGACTCACTGGTGACAGTTGCTGAGAGGAGATCATTGAACAAACTACTGTCCATCATGGATGATGACAGTCATCCTCTGAACACTGTCATCAGTGAGCAGAGAAGCAGATGAAGCACGAATGCTCCTCCCAGGTGCAAAACAAATAGACTCAGGGACTCATTCATCCCTCGGGCTATTAAATTGTACAATTCTGAGTTCGGGGGCAGGAGTGGAGTGAAAGTATCTGGATGTTCTGTTCTATGTTAGTCTTTGTATCCTTTTTCTTTGACCTATGTTCTTTGTCTTTATCTTTAGACTTAGATTGTGTCATCTTGTTCTTCCTCTTATGTTATTTTCTTATTTTATTTTTTATGTATTCTTTTTTATTGTTTATGAAAAATTGCTGGCTACTGGAAAAAACAATTTTCAATCAATAAAGTTTTACCTTACCTTACCTTACCTTAAATAAAAGTTATACAACACAGTGTTTAGACATTATTTATATTCTTACACATATTTCACCAGCGAGTTTATTCTCAAGATTGTACTACCTCAGTATTTGTTTTGTTAGACTAGAAGAGATATATTCCATTGTATTCTGTTTTAAATCTGAATATAGAACAATTACACAGAAGATATCATTGTTGATGGTGAGTTTGTTGTGAAATATATAAGTTAAAATATTGTAAACTCAACTTTGTTTTCCTAGAGACCTGGTAAAGAGATGTATAGGTTTCACAATAAGCGTTTAACGATGTTAGAAGCCTGTAAAAACACTTTTGAAAAAACACTCATTTTTAGTAACAATGCGTTTCCTCTTGTTTGAGATTTAAAATAAAGTCACGATATTTAAAATCACTGTTTCCCCAAAACGTTATAATAAAAACAATAAGGCAACAATATTAATGAATTCTCTCGGTGAACATTCGGCTCAAATACATTTCGAACAACAGTTTTAATGATATTTCTCTCTATATTTCACTACAATAACAGTGTTAGCTAGCGTTAGCCACTGTTAGCACTGTCCGCATTATAGTTTACATATACATTTAAAACACTTCAGAAACACTTCTATACATATGCGTCGAACAAGAATGTAGACTCGACCGACGTAGTGGTGAAAACACTAGTTAAAGTGGAATAAACACAACATTACAGGAGCTCAACTCACTGTTGACAATGCGCGCCGCCATCTTGGATTTTGAAACTCGGGGATGTGGATCCTGTCAGTACATCATACACTATCCTGGCTGCGCATGCGCGGCGTCGCGAACTTGATGACGCCAAACATGTTCAACCTACGCGCGGGATTTCCTCTTTAACGTGGAGTCAAAGTTGTCCAACAATGATTGTAAACTTATTGTGTTGTTATGAAATAAACACGTGACGAACATCCGATCTTTGTTTACTTCATTAGTATTTTGTACACATCGCTATTATTAAACGAATCATAAATAAATGTTTGGACAGAGAATAATAGAATCTAAATCTAAACTTTGACTAACTGTACGATACAAACCATAGTCTGTTTGAAATGAATTGATTTATAATGAGCTTTATTTTTATTCAGTGATTTCTAAAGTAGCATTTGATGACGTACAAAACTAGCGCCTCTGTCCACCGTAGCGCTGTGGGTTGCCATGGTTGCAGTGCTTTTTGATTTGTGACGTCGCACTGATGATTTTTTTTTTTTTTTTTTTAGAATCCCTTATTAGTCCCGCGAGGGGAAATTCCACCATTCACACATACTGATGGGAGTAGGCTGTAGGCTGCACACTTGCGCCAAGTTCACCATCAGGAGCAATCAGGGTGAAGTGTCTTCAGGGACACAACGACACAAGCTTGTCTGGAGCTGGGATTGAACCTGCAACCTTTTGGACTGCAGGCAACCACTCTACCATCTGAACTATGTCGCCCCCTGATGACGTTGATGGTTCTCATCTGCATATTTCTCATTTGCATATTTCAATGAAACAAGAGTAAAAACAGTGTAATTACCACAGAGGTGACAAAAGACGACAGTAATTGAATAATTAAAACATTGTTAAACATCTTAAGCTTTCTTTGAGGTTCAATATTAAACCCAAAGTATTTTAACATGTATTTAAATATATTATCTGTAAAAACACAACAGAAAGAAAGTCACACACGAACATGCATCGATGTCCATCAGGGCCGACGATGACGGAGAGATTATGGATCAACTTCAATCCTGTGTTTGCTGCTGCACTGGTTTTCTGAGTGAATTCGACTTTAAGATTGTTTGACAATTTTATTATAACAATTCTGAAAATTAAATGAAACACCGATAAAGTTACTTCAGGAGAACAACGTTAATACAAAAAAAACATCACTTTAGGATATTCTACAACCATTTATTTCAAAAGACTAGTACATAAGATTTGATTTTGAAGACTCTGAATCCCTGTAAAAACACTTTCAAATCAGGGAGAAACAGATCATGACGAGTAAAAATCAACAAATGAGTTGATAAAGTGTCTGATCAGAAGAAAGTGTTTCGTGTTGCCGGCTCTTTTAAGAAATGCTGAAATATGTTTAAAATTGTTCATCAAATCAGTAAATCTGATTGTCATGTACAATGTTACATCAAACATCCTCATGAGGTTTACACTTCCATGCATCTATAGATCGTCTCATTCATTCATGAAGGACACATGACCCCTGAATAGAGGGATGCGTCTGTACATAACCAGCAGCAATATTAACTTCCTGCTGGTATCAAAACAGATCAGTTTTACTCAGTTCAGTTGTAAGAGGTGTTAAATAATTACCATTTCTTAAATGATCAGTTCTTGAGATGAGACAAATGGTGTCATCTGTGGTGGTCAGAGGGCGCAGGGTTCTCCAGTTCATGGTTGTTATGTATATTCCATAGATATATTCCAACTACAGTTGTAGAGTTTTACAAAACACACTTGGATTATATTGTGATGTAATACTTGTATGTGCATCTTAAGACTTTCCAGAGTGAAGTCTCATGTGTTTAGTACAGTCTCTACTAGTTGTAAAACCTTTACCACAGTGAGAGCAGATGTAAGGTTTTTCTCCAGTGTGAATTCTCACATGTGCTTTCAGGTCTCTCCTAATTGTAAAACCTTTACCACACTCAGAGCAGACGTAAGGTTTTTCTCCAGTGTGAATTCTCAAATGTGCCTTCAGGTCTCCACTACTTGTAAAACCTTTACCACACTGAGAGCAGATGTAAGGTTTTTCTCCAGTGTGCATTCTCACATGCGTTGTTAAAGATGAACTACGTGTAAAACCTTTGTTACAATGAGAGCAGATGTAAGGTTTTTCTCCAGAGTGACCTCTCACATGTAACTTCAGCTCTCCACTAGTTGTAAAACCTTTACCACACTCAGAACAGACGTAAGGTTTTTCTCCAGTGTGAATTCTCACATGTGCTTTCAGGCCTCCACTGTTTGTAAAATATTTACCACACTGGGAGCAGACGAAAGGTTTTTCTCCGGTGTGAATTCTCAAATGTGCCTTCAGGCCTCCACTAGTTGTAAAACCTTTGCCACACTCAGAGCAGACGTAAGGTTTTTCTCGAGTGTGAATTCTCAAATGTGTCTTCAGGCCTCCACTACTTGTAAAACCTTTGCCACACTCAGAGCAGACGTAAGGTTTTTCTCCAGTGTGATATCTCAAATGCGTCTTTAGCGATGAACTACGTGTAAAACCTTTATTACAATGAGAGCAGATGTAAGGTTTTTCTCCAGTGTGAATCCGCATGTGTATCTTCAGGTCAGATTTTGAGGGACATTTCTTCCCACACTCAGAACAGGTCACTGACCTCTGATCATCTTTCTTTTTGCTGACAGCAACCATCCGATTCTTCACAGAGTTTGAAGTTGACAGAGAGTCACTGGTTTCTCTCCAGTCTTCGCTGTCATCAGTGTCAGATTCAGAAGACGGTGACCTCTGGTGGTCAGAGAGTAGAATTGAATTCAAGTCTGGTTCTGGTCCTCCACATTCTTTTTCATCAGCTTCTAGTTTGATGTCTTTGATTGTCCAGCTGGTCAAAGACTGTCCTTCATCTTCTTCATCTTTAACCTTCTCATGGACAGGAGTGAAGGAAACTTCGTTTTCTCTTTTGAAGACACGAGGTTCTTGTTCCTCATGACTCAGACTGGAGCTGCACTCCTCCTGCTCCTCACTAGAAACTTCTTCTTCCTTTACCAGCACCTGCAGAACATCTACAGGGACACAAACACACTTCAGTCTCTGGATCATTCCTTCTTTCTTTGAGTTCCTGTCGTGTGGGAAGCTCAAGTCCTGACCTGCTCCCCTGTGTCTATTTTATGGGATGTGTTTACACCAAAAGAGGAAAGTCATACAACAGACCGGAGCCAAGAAAACAACTTAAACGGTCATTGTCAATAAATCATGTAACTTCGAGGAAATAAACGCTAACTAAGGACTGCCCACTGTGGAAGATCTTTAAAATTAAATGTGAATAATTGTGTCTTTGTGTGTCCTGTGACAGACTGGCGTCCTGTCCAGGGTGTCCCCCGGCTCTTGCCCCAAGAAGCTGGGACAGACTCCAGCCCCGCTGTGATCCCCATAAGAGAATGAATGAATAATAATAGTAAATTGTGTTCTAAGCATTGTTAACAATTTAACCCCAACTTTTTAACTTATTTTGTGTTTTTTTACTTTGACGTTGTACAAAAATATTCCATAGATTCATGTTCTCAGCTGAAGCATATGTACATCGAGTGTCAGTGAAACTAATCGCTCAAACTATTGGATGGACTGAAAAATCTGGATCGAGACATCGTGACTTATTATAGTGCATTATGAATCCTAAGATGGATTTAATAGTCACCGCAAGACAATATGTTCACTTTAAAGCTCAGAATAGTTCTTAAGCAACAAGAGTGAAGACAAATAAAAGTTATACAACACAGTGTTTAGACATTATTTATATTCTTACACATATTTCACCAGCGTAAACTCAACTTTGTTTTCCTAGAGACCTGGTAAAGAGATGTATAGGTTTCACAATAAGCGTTTAACGATGTTAGAAGCCTGTAAAAACATTTTTTTTTTTAGCAAAAATGCGTTTCCTCTTGTATGAGATTTAAAATAAAGTCACGATATTTAAAATCACTGTTTCCCCAAAACGTAATAATAAAAACAATAAGGCAACAATATTAATGAATTCTCTCGGTGAAAATTCGGCTCAAATACATTTCGAACAACAGTTTTAATGATATTTCTCTCTATATTTCACTACAATAACAGTGTTAGCTAGCGTTAGCCACTGTTAGCACTGTCCGCATTATAGTTTACATATACATTTAAAACACTTCAGAAACACTTCTATGCATATGCGTCGAACAAGAATGTAGACTCGACCGACGTAGTGGTGAAAACACTAGTTAAAGTGGAATAAACACAACATTACAGGAGCTCAACTCACTGTTGACAATGCGCGCCGCCATCTTGGATTTTGAAACTCGGGGATGTGGATCCTGTCAGTACATCGTACACTATCCTAGCTGCGCATGCGCGGCGTCGCAAACTTGATGACGCCACTACGGTTCTCTCACAAAGACCAAACACGTTCAACCTACAGTGTCCGGGCTGCGCATGCGCGGGATTTACTTGAAAGCGGTTTAAAAACTCTTTAACGTGGAGTCAAAGTTGTCCAACAATGATTGTAAACTTATTGTGTTTTTATGAAATAAACACGTGACGAACATCCGATCTTTGTTTACTTCATTAGTATTTTGTACACATCGCTATTATTAAACGAATCATAAATAAATGTTTGGACAGAGAATAATAGAATCTAAATATAAACTTTGACTAACTGTACGATACAAACCATAGTCTGTTTGAAATTAATTGATTTATAATGAGCTTTATTTTTATTCAGTGATTTCTAAAGTAGCATTTGATGACGTACAAAACTAGCGCCTCTGTCCACCGTCGTGTCTGTGGGTTGCCATGGTTGCAGTGCTTTTTGATTTGTGACGTCGCACTGATGATGACGTTGATGGTTCTCATCTGCATATTTCTCATTTGTATATTTCAATGAAACAAGAGTAAAAACAGAGTAATTACCACAGAGGCGACAAAAGACGACAGTAATTGAATAATTAAAACATTGTTATACATCTTAAGCTTTCTTTGAGATTCAATATTAAACCCAAAGTATTTAAAAATGTATTTAAATATATTATATGTAAAAACAACAGAAAGAAAGTCACACACGAACATGCATCGATGTCCATCAGGGCCGACGATGACAATTTTATTACAACAATTCTGAAAATGAAATGAAACACCGTTGATATCAAAAAAAGATCACTTTAGGATATTCTACAACCATTTATTTCAAAAGACTAGTACATAAGATTTGATTTTGAAGACTCTGAATTCCTGTAAAAACACTTTCAAATCAGGGAGAAACAGATAATGACGAGTAAAAAACAACAAATTAGTTGAAAACGTGTCTGATCAGAAGAAAGTGTTTCGTGTTGCCGGCTCTTTTAAGAAATGCTGAAATATGTTTAAAATTGTTCATCAAATCAGTAAATCTGATTGTCATGTACAATGTTACATCAAACATCCTCATGAGGTTTACACTTCCATGCATCTATAGATCGTCTCATTCATTCATGAAGGACACATGACCCCTGAATAGAGGGATGCGTCTGTACATAACCAGCAGCAATATTAACTTCCTGCTGGTATCAATCAGTTCAGTTGTAAGAGGTGTTAAATAATTACCATTTCTTAAATGATCAGTTCTTAAGATGAGACAAATGGTGTCATCTGTGGTGGTCAGAGGGCGCAAGGTTCTCCAGTTCATGGTTGTTATGTATATTCCATAGATATATTCCAACTACAGTTGTAGAGTTTTACAAAACACACTTGGATTATATTGCGGTGTAATACTTTTATGTGCCTCTTTAATGAACTATATATATATATATATATATATATATAATCCCCCCCCAGGATATGTGTCAACATTCCTCCAAGTTAAGACAACACCAGACCAGGTGGGTTTGGCATTTCACAATAGTTGCCTGAGTAATCACAGCAGGAAGGGTGATAGTTCAAGGCCATACGTTCCTTTAGCCCGAGTTCCCAAAGCAAGAAGGGTAAGAAGTTTGACAAATGGTCAAACAAAACTTTCGTTGACCGAGGTCAACAACACTTCATGCGAGATTCTGACCAACAAGAATCAGATAAAAGGAAGATTATGGCTTCCAGCAGATGCAGAGTCTGTGAAAATGCTATTCACCACTGAAACCATCAACAGATGTCTTCACAGGCAAAATGTGTGTTTGTGTGTCTTGGATTATATTCATTGAAATGTTTATTACCTGCTTAAAGAAATATACTTGTAAGTGAATGGATCTACGTGCAAGGTGTTTGAAGTTATCAAAATGAAGAAAGAAATCACATATGAAATATATGAATAGAATTAATCATTATCAAAACCTTCTTTTTGCTAATCCTTTTCCTAAATGTGTCATGTTTGGTGTTGTTTTAATGTCCGCGCTCCGTGGGAAAAGAATCTAGAAAGAACAAATCAATTTAAAGCATTTTTAATGTACATTTGATTTTTCTTGTGTGTCAACCAATCAGAAGGGTCTGCCCCTTTTACGATCGCTGAGTTTCAGCATAAGAACTGCTGTTCAACTTAGCAGTGTCGTGTTGTCTCCTCCTAAAGAAAGAGCGTACCTCTTAACATCAGGGTGTACGTTGTAACATCAGAGTTTATCACCTCCCGCATGATAAACTGGGTCATCACCAACTTTGCCTTCAAGACGAAACTCCGGGCTCCTGACTTCAGCTCCTGCAAGCCCAAACTGAGGACCCGCTTCCAGCATCCTTCCAGACTCCACAAAGTTTTTGTGAGTTGAGGTGTCTAGAACCAGGAAGCCGACACTGTGATTCATCGGAACGTTCGGTGGACCGAACGCAATCGCTTGGCCCCCTCGTCGAAAGAACTTTTATCCCCTCGTTCCTGACTGTCATCCTCATCGTCATCTCCTTCATCCCCATCCTCACCTCCAGCTCCGTTGGCATCCACTCGCTTGACACCTTCATCTGGTCTCCAGCTGCTGCCTAAACCTCCATTCAACATCTACCGTCAAGTAAGAAGCTGATCACTTCATCTTGAACAAATTGATTTGTGTCTGCGTTGTTTAATATGCGGGTAGTCCATTAAAATTTAGTAAACGATTCTTTTCCCTTTTTCGTTTTTATTCTCGGTTCCAACCTTGCCATAACATACTAATTTTTGTCATTCATTATTCATGCCTTTTAAATAAATGTATTAAACTTCATGTCGTTGTTCCCGTCTCTATTTTGGTGTAATTAACGGTCAATTTAAGAGCCTCTTACTCAGTAAAGAACAGATAATCACGACAAAAAAGAAGTAACTTCAGTTAAATGAGATTGATTTAAACCAGTGTTTCATAGTTAATTAATTAGGCCAATTAATTAATTATTATACACGTAAATGTAATAGTTTCCCTTGCACTATAAAACAAGGGTGGTGTCCCTTTTCTTCAGGTAAATCTTACCTAGAGGCAATTTTAAAGTTAAATCTACCAGAACTTAGACGTTCTGAAAATAAACCTTTTTATAAGGAATATAAAACTACTACACTCTTAAGACTTTCCAGAGTGAAGTCTCATGTGTTTCGTACAGCTTTTACTAGTTGTAAAACCTTTACCACACTGAGAGCAGATGTAAGGTTTTTCTCCAGTGTGAATTCTCACATGCATCTTTAGAGATAAACTACGTGTAAAACCTTTATTACAATGAGAGCAGATGTAAGGTTTTTCTCCAGAGTGAATTCTCACATGCGTCTTTAGAGATAAACTACGTGTAAAAGCTTTATTACAATAAGAGCAGATGTAAGGTTTTTCTTCAGAGTGAATTCTCACATGTATCTTCAGGCTTCCGCTAGTTGTAAAATGTTTACCACACTGAGAGCAGGCGTAAGGTTTTTCTCCAGTGTGAATTCTCAAATGTGCCTTCAGGTCTCCACTAGTTGTAAAACCTTTACCACACTCGGAACAGACGTAAGGTTTTTCTCCAGTGTGAATTCTCACGTGTGTCTTCAGGCCTCCACTAGTTGTAAAACCTTTACTACACTCAGAACAGACGTAAGGTTTTTCTCCAGTGTGAATTCTCACGTGTGTCTTGAGGCTTCCTCTAGTTGTAAAACCTTTGCCACACTGAGAGCAGATGTAAGGTTTTTCTCCAGTGTGACTTCTCATGTGTGCCTTCAGGTGTGAATCAATTTTAAAACCTTTGCCACACTGAGAGCAGATGTAAGGTTTTTCTCCAGTGTGAATCCGCATGTGTATCTTCAGGTGACATTTTGAGGGACATTTTCTCCCACACTCAGAACAGGTCACTGACCTCTGATCATCTTTCTTTTTGCTGACAGCAACCATCCGATTCTTCACAGAGTTTGAAGTTGACAGAGAGTCACTGGTTTCTCTCCAGTCTTCACTGTCATCAGTGTCAGATTCAGGAGACGGTGACCTCTGGTGGTCAGAGAGTAGAATTGAATTCAAGTCTGGTTCTGGTCCTCCACATTGTTTTTCATCAGCTTCTAGTTTGATGTCTTTGATTGTCCAGCTGGTCAAAGACTCTCCTTCATCTTCTTCATCTTTAACCTTCTCATGGACAGGAGTGAAGGAAACTTCGTTTTCTCTTCTGAAGACACGAGGTTCTTGTTCCTCATGACTCAGACTGGAGCTGCACTCCTCCTGCTCCTCACTAGAAACTTCTTCTTCCTTTACCAGCACCTGCAGAACATCTACAGGGACACAAACACACTTCAGTCTCTGGATCATTCCTTCTTTCTTTGAGTTCCTGTCGTGTGGGAAGCTCAAGTCCTGACCTGCTCCCCTGTGTCTATTTTATGGGATGTGTTTACACCAAAAGAGGAAAGTTATACAACAGACCGGAGCCAAGAAAACAACTTAAACGGTCATTGTCAATAAATCATGTAACTTCGGGGAAATAAACGCTAACTAAGGACTGCCCACTGTGGAAGATCTTTAAAATTAAATGTGAATAATTGTGTCTTTGTGTGTCCTGTGACAGACTGGCGTCCTGTCCAGGGTGTCCCCCGTCTCTTGCCCCAAGAAGCTGGGACAGACTCCAGCCCCCCTGTGATCCCCATAAGAGAATGAATGAATAATAATAGTAAATTGTGTTCTAAGCATTGTTAACAATTTAACCCCAACTTTTTAACTTATTTTGTGTTTTTTTACTTTGACGTTGTACAAAAATATTCCATAGATTCATGTTCTCAGCTGAAGCATATGTACATCGAGTGTCAGTGAAACTAATCGCTCAAACTATTGGATGGACTGAAAAATCTGGATCGAGACATCGTGACTTATTATAGTGCATTATGAATCCTAAGATGGATTTAATAGTCACCGCAAGACAATATGTTCACTTTAAAGCTCAGAATAGTTCTTAAGCAACAAGAGTGAAGACAAATAAAAGTTATACAACACAGTGTTTAGACATTATTTATATTCTTACACATATTTCACCAGCGAGTTTATTCTCAAGATTGTACTACCTCAGTATTTGTTTTGTTAGACTAGAAGAGATATATTCCATTGTATTCTGTTTTAAATCTGAATATAGAACAATTACACAGAAGATATCATTGTTGATGGTGAGTTTGTTGTGAAATATATAAGTTAAAATATTGTAAACTCAACTTTGTTTTCCCAGAGACCTGGTAAAGAGATGTATAGGTTTCACAATAAGCGTTTAACGATGTAAGAAGCCTGTAAAAACACTTTTGAAAAAACACTCATTTTTAGTAACAATGCGTTTCCTCTTGTTTGAGATTTAAAATAAAGTCACGATATTTAAAATCACTGTTTCCCCAAAACGTAATAATAAAAACAATAAGGCAACAATATTGATGAATTCTCTCGGTGAACATTCGGCTCAAATACATTTCGAACAACAGTTTTAATGATATTTCTCTCTATATTTCACTACAATAACAGTGTTAGCTAGCGTTAGCCACTGTTAGCACTGTCCGCATTATAGTTTACATATACATTTAAAACACTTCAGAAACACTTCTATACATATGCGTCGAACAAGAATGTAGACTCGACCGACGTAGTGGTGAAAACACTAGTTAAAGTGGAATAAACACAACATTACAGGAGCTCAACTCACTGTTGACAATGCGCGCCGCCATCTTGGATTTTGAAACTCGGGGATGTGGATCCTGTCAGTACATCGTACACTATCCTAGCTGCGCATGCGCGGCGTCGCGAACTTGATGACGCCACTACGCTTCTCTCTCAAAGACCAAACACGTTCAACCTACAGTGTCCGGGCTGCGCATGCGCGGGATTTCCTCTTTAACGTGGAGTCAAAGTTGTCCAACAATGATTTTAAACTTATTGTGTTGTTATGAAATAAACACGTGACGAACATCTGATCTTTGTTTACTTCATTAGTATTTTGTACACATCGCTATTATTAAACGAATTGTGGTAGGAGTGAAGAAGCAAGGGATGATGTAAAACACAACTTTATTCTTCACTCAGCAAAACCAAACTGGACTGTTTGTCCCGAACACACTACCCTGATGGGTGAGATAAAACCGCGCAGGTCCTAGTGCCCGCCACACCACCCCCCCCCCCCCCCACACACACAAACACAAAATACTTTGGGCCTGGCTCAAGTACCCTAAAAGGTCCATCGTATGGCGGTTGAAGTGGTGTGCGGTGCGCATCATGACGCACAAAAACAAAAAGAGCGTTCTGTAGCTGAACAGGCACAAATATTTTAGGGAAACAGTGATGAACAGGTCCCGGGACCCTAACACTGTCCGAACTATCGGTCACACGGAACTGTGGAGCAGAGTTAACAGGCAAAAATCCCCCAGGGATGCGCAGGGGCTGTCCAATGACCAACTCCGCGGCAGATGCCTCAAGATCCTCTTTCGGAGCGGAACGTAACCCGAGCAGAACCCAGGGTAATCGATCCACCCAGTTCGAATCTGCAAGCGTCTGTAACGACCGGTGGAACCTTTCGCACATGCCGTTCGACTGCGGGTGGTACGCTGTAGTGCGGTGTGTCTGCACGCCTAAGGATCTCGCTAGTGTCGACCACAACTCCGAAACGAATTGAGGGCCCCTGTCGGATGTTATATCAGAGGGCACCCCAAAACGAGCAACCCAGGTTGAGAGGAACGCTCGGGCAACGTCTGCAGAGGTCGTGGAGGAAAGAGGGACAACTTCAGGCCACCGAGTGGTTCTATCCACCATGGTGAACAGGTGAGTGAAACCCTGCGACGGCGGCAATGGACCAACCAAGTCCACATGCACATGATCAAACCTCTTGGCGGGAATAGGAAAAGGCTCAAGCCCGCTGACACGCAACACAAGCGCCTGCCCACTCCTTAACATCCCTGCGTAGCCCTGGCCAGACAAATCTAGCACTGACCATCTTGACTGATGCCTTAACCCCGGGATGTGAGAGGGAGTGTACCGAATTGAAAACACGACAACGCCAAGCTATCGGAACAAGGGGCCGTGGGCGACCGGTAGAAACGTCGCAGAGGAGCACGGGACCACCTTCTTGAACCACAGCTTCCTCAAGCTTAAGGCTTGTATCTCCCGATTGGAGAGAAACAATATCTGGGTCGGTGGCTTTGGTCAGCAGCCATGGCTGAGACATCAAACCCCAGCTGAACAGGGCACACCAGCGCACGTGACAAACAATCCGCCACGTGGTTAGACTTCCCAGCTACATGTCGAATGTCGGTCGTGAATTCTGAAACGGCGGCAAGATGGCGATTTGGCCAAGGCCGATTTGGCCGACTCGAAGGCCTGGATCCGTTCCGGGGTCCAGTCGATAGGATCCTTAGCTGCCCGCTTGCGCAGAGCGTCGTACAGGGGCTTCAGGATGTGGGCGGCATGGGGAAGAAAACGATTGTAAAAATTGACCATGCCCAGAAACTCCTGAAGACCTTTAGTCGTGCTGGGCAAGGGAAATTCCGCGACGGCCTGAACTTTTAATGGAAAGGGAACCGCACCTTCTGCCGAAACGCGGTGGCCTAAAAAATCAATAACGTGCAGACAAAATTGACACTTTGTATTATTGACAATTAAGCCATGTTCCTCGAGCCGCTGAAAAACCTGCTTCAGGTGGTCTATGTGCTCTTCAGCCGACGCGCTAGCCACCAATATGTCGTCAAGATAGACAAACACAAAAGCGAGGTCCCACAAAACAGAGTCCATCAATCTCTGAAATGTCTGCGCCGCGGCTTTAAGACCAAAAGGCATGCGGAGGAACTCAAATAACCCAAACGGGGTCATTACTGCGGTCTTTGCTACATCGTCTACATGCACCGGAACCTGGTGATAACCGCGCAGCAGGTCCACTTTTGAAAACACACTAGCACCGGCTAGGTGTATAGAAAAGTCCTGAATGTGTGGAACAGGATAACGGTCGTGCGAAGTGATGTTATTTAGACGCCGAAAGTCGCCACACGGTCGCCACGAGCCATCAGCCTTAGGTACCATGTGAAGAGGCGAGGCCCACGGGCTGTCAGAACGCCTGACTATGCCTAAACGTTCCATGGTGGCAAACTCTTCTTTGGCGATGGCCATTTTCACGGAATCAAGACGACGTGCACGTGCAAACACTGGAGGACCAACCTTCGGAATATAATGTTCCACACCATGGCGGGCCACTGCAGCCGAAAAAGCAGGTTTAGTAAGCGATGGAAACTCAGCAAGTAACCGCTGATAAACGTCGCCCGCAGCTAAAAAGTTAGCATGTGGTACATGCACAGATCCCCCAGTAACACATGGAAAAGTGGTGAAAGACACAGAATGAATCAAACGCCTGTTAGCAACATCTACAAGTAACCCATTTGCACACAGGAAGTCTGCGCCAATAATAGGAACAGTAATAGAAGCTACTACAAAGTCCCACTTGAATGTGTGTCCCTGAAAATTCACAGTCACGAACCTTGATCCAAAAGTTGAGATGCTTGATCCATTTGCTGCGCTCAACTGCAACCCACATCCCTGAGTCTTTAAGTCCCGGTGGGTCGCAGGGAGCAAACTTTTCTGTGAACCCGAGTCCACCAAAAAACGAGTCCCAGAGACTGAATCTTTGATGAACAGCAGCTCTTCATGGTCACCAGAACACACAGCTGCTACTGGGTGCTGGCGCTGGCGTTTCCCGAAGCCTCAAAAGAGCAAGGTGGAACACATCGTCGTGCTTTGCGGCCAAAACGCTGATGGAAATGACACCAGCTGCTCTCGCGCCTCTTTCTCACTCCCGCCACCACTCCAGCGTCGCCGACCTCCGGAACAGTGGAGACACTCTGCACGTGGAACTGTGTGGTCGCCAGCAGAACACGATCCGCTTCTTCGGCCAGACCACGACAGTCTCCCGCGGTCAAGCACGCAGAGTTTGCAAGTGCAGCGCGCACAGGAGGAGGAAGTTGACGCAGAAATAAATGAAGAAAAAGAAATCCACCTTCATCTGGTCCCAGTAATAAAAGCATACTGTCCATCAAATCCACCGCCAACCCGTCGCCCAGACCCGACAAGGACAGCAGTCGTTCTGCCCTCTCCGCCGCCGAGAGAGAAAACCTCCGGAGCAGAAGATCTTTGAGCGCGACATACTTGTGACGCTGTGGAGGATCTCGAAGCAGCGCCATGGAGCGACGAGTCGTCTGTTGATCGAGTGCAGACACGACCAGGTAATACTTGGAGTCATCGTCATTAACTCCGCGAAGGTGAAACAGCGCCTCGACATGCTGGAACCAGGACGCGGGATCACTTTGCCAGAAGTCCGGGAGTTAAACAGCGGAGGCGGGGCAGGCTGCGCAGGTGAGCGAGACATGTCCGAGGAGGAAACTCCGTGGTCTTCGTCACCAAACATGCTCAGAAACGGGGTCACCAATGTGGTAGGAGTGAGGAAGCAAGGGATGATGTAAAACACAACTTTATTCTTCACTCAGCAAAACCAAACTGGACTGTTTGTCCCGAACACACTACCCTGATGGGTGAGATAAAACCGCGCAGGTCCTAGTGCCCGCCACAGAATCATAAATAAATGTTTGGACAGAGAATAATAGAATCTAAATATAAACGTTGACTAACTGTACAATACAAACAATAATCTGTTGGAAATGAATTGATTTATAATGAGCTTTATTTTTATTCAGTGATTTCTAAAGTAGCATTTGATGACGTACAAAACTAGCGCCTCTGTCCACCGTCGTGTCTGTGGGTTGCCATGGTTGCAGTGCTTTTTGATTTGTGACGTCGCACTGATCCTCACTTGCAAACACAGTCTTTCACCAGCAGCTTCAGCTCCGTGACAAACTGTTGTTTCTGTGTTACCCTGCACTTTCTCATGAAACCTGGATCTGGCAAATAGGGTGTTCTTCTTTGGCATCACGTATTCCTCGAAGTGGTCATAGTAGATCCTCACACACACAGAAACCTTCAAATAAGTTGATACAACTTTATCACCTTTACATGATCTAATTTGATCAGATATTGCTGATGTTATACGTTCTTTATTTCTTGATGTTTCTTGTTAAGTTGCTTCATTTCTGTCAGATATGTCTCATAAACAGGATAAAAAAGTTGGTGCTGCTGCAGTTGTTATGGCAACAGATGTGTCAACAACATGTTCACAGCCTGCAGATGACGTGTACATTTGCATATTTCAATGAAACAAGAGTAAAAACAGTGTAATTACCACAGAGGCGACAAAAGACGACAGTAATTTATTACTAAAATATGGTTATACTTATGCTTTCTTTGCGATTCAATATTAAACCCAAAGTATTTTAAAACGTATTTAAATATATTATCTGTAAAAACACAACAGAAAGAAAGTCACACACGAACATGCATCGATGTCCATCAGGGCCGACGATGACGGAGAGATTATGGATCAACTTCAATCCTGTGTTTGCTGCTGCACTGGTTTTCTGAGTGAAGTTGACTTTAAGATTGTTTGACAATTTTATTACAACAATTCTGAAAATTAAATGAAACACCGATAAAGATACTTCAGGAGAACAACGTTAATATCAAAAAAACATCACTTTAGGATATTCTACAACCATTTATTTCAAAAGACTAGTACATAAGATTTGATTTTGAAGACTCTGAATTCCTGTAAAAACACTTTCAAATCAGGGAGAAACAGATAATGACGAAATTTGTTTAAAATTGTTCATCAAATCAGTAAATCTGATTGTCATGTATAATGTTACATCAAACATCCTCATGAGGTTTACACTTCCATGCATCTATAGATCGTCTCATTCATTCATGAAGGACACATGACCCCTGAATAGAGGGATGCGTCTGTACATAACCAGCAGCAATATTAACTTCCTGCTGGTATCAATCAGATCAGTTTTACTCAGTTCAGTTGTAAGAGGTGTTAAATAATTACCATTTCTTAAATGATCAGTTCTTAAGATGAGACAAATGGTGTCATCTGTGGTGGTCAGAGGGCGCAAGGTTCTCCAGTTCATGGTTGTTATGTATATTCCATAGATATATTCCAACTACAGTTGTAGAGGTTTACAAAACACACTTGGATTATATTGCGGTGAAATACTTGTATGTGCCTCTTAAGACTTTCCAGAGTGAAGTCTCATGTGTTTCGTACAGCGGCTACTAGTTGCAAAACCTTTACCACACTGAGAGCAGATGTAAGGTTTTTCTCCAGTGTGAATTCTCACATGCGTCATTAGAGACGAACTACATGTAAAACCTTTATTACAATGAGAGCAGATGTAAGGTTTTTCTCCAGAGTGAGCTCTCACATGTATCTTCAGGTTTCCGCAAGTTGTAAAACATTTACCACACTCAGAACAGACGTAAGGTTTTTCTCCAGTGTGAATTCTCACATGTACTTTCAGGTCTCTCTTAGTTGTAAAACCTTTACCACACTCAGAGCAGACGTAAGGTTTTCCTCCAGTGTGAATTCTCAAATGTTCCTTCAGGTCTCCACTAGTTGTAAAACCTTTACCACACTGAGAGCAGATGTAAGGTTTTTTTTCAGTGTGCATTCTCACATGCGTCGTTAGAGATGAACTACGTGTAAAACCTTTATTACAATGAGAGCAGATGTAAGGTTTTTCTCCAGAGTGAACTCTCACATGTATCTTTAGTCCTCCACTAGCTGTAAAACCTTTACCACACTCAGAACAGACGTAAGGTTTTTCTCCAGTGTGACTTCTCACATGTGCTTTCAGGCCTCCACTGTTTGTAAAATATTTACCACACTGGGAGCAGACGTAAGGTTTTTCTCCAGTGTGAATTCTCACATGTGCTTTCAGGCCTCCACTGTTTGTAAAATATTTACCACACTGGGAGCAGACGTGAGGTTTTTCTCCGGTGTGAATTCTCAAATGTGCCTTCAGGCCTCCACTAGTTGAAAAACCTTTACCACACTGTGAGCAGATGTAAGGTTTTTCTCCAGTGTGAATCCGCATGTGTATCTTCAGGTGAAACTTTGAGGGACATTTTCTCCCACACTCAGAACAGGTCACTGACCTCTGATCATCTTTCTTTTTGCTGACAGCAACCATCCGATTCTTCACAGAGTTTGAAGTTGACAGAGAGTCACTGGTTTCTCTCCAGTCTTCACTGTCATCAGTGTCAGATTCAGAAGACGGTGACCTCTGGTGGTCAGAGATTAGAATTGAATTCAAGTCTGGTTCTGGTCCTCCACATTCTTTTTCATCAGCTTCTATTTTGATGTCTTTGATTGTCCAGCTGGTCAAAGACTGTCCTTCATCTTCTTCATCTTTAACCTTCTCATGGACAGGAGTGAAGGAAACTTCGTTTTCTCTTCTGAAGACACGAGGTTCTTGTTCCTCATGACTCAGACTGGAGCTGCACTCCTCCTGCTCCTCACTAGAAACTTCTTCTTCCTTTACCAGCACCTGCAGAACATCTACAGGGACACAAACACACTTCAGTCTCTGGATCATTCCTTCTTTCTTTGAGTTCCTGTCGTGTGGGAAGCTCAAGTCCTGACCTGCTCCCCTGTGTCTATTTTATGGGATGTGTTTACACCAAAAGAGGAAAGTTATACAACAGACCGGAGCCAAGAAAACAACTTAAACGGTCATTGTCAATAAATCATGTAACTTCGGGGAAATAAACGCTAACTAAGGACTGCCCACTGTGGAAGATCTTTAAAATTAAATGTGAATAATTGTGTCTTTGTGTGTCCTGTGACAGACTGGCGTCCTGTCCAGGGTGTCCCCCGTCTCTTGCCCCAAGAAGCTGGGACAGACTCCAGCCCCCCTGTGATCCCCATAAGAGAATGAATGAATAATAATAGTAAATTGTGTTCTAAGCATTGTTAACAATTTAACTTTTTAACCTTTTTTGTGTTTTTTTACTTGTTACGTTGTACAAAAATATTCCATAGATTCATGTTCTCAGCTGAAGCATATGTACATCGAGTGTCAGTGAAACTAATCGCTCAAACTATTGGATGGACTGAAAAATCTGGATCGAGACATCGTGACTTATTATAGTGCATTCGGTTCAAATACATTTCGAACAACAGTTTTCATGATATTTCTCTCTATATTTCACTACAATAACAGTGTTAGCTAGCGTTAGCCACTGTTAGCACTGTCCGCATTATAGTTTACATATACATTTAAAACACTTCAGAAACACTTCTATACATATGCGTCGAACAAGAATGTAGACTCGACCGACGTAGTGGTGAAAACACTAGTTAAAGTGGAATAAACACAACATTACAGGAGCTCAACTCACTGTTGACAATGCGCGCCGCCATCTTGGATTTTGAAACTCGGGGATGTGGATCCTGTCAGTACATCATACACTATCCTAGCTGCGCATGCGCGGCGTCGCGAACTTGATGACGCCAAACACGTTCAACCTACGCGCGGGATTTCCTCTTTAACGTGGAGTCAAAGTTGTCCAACAATGATTGTAAACTTATTGTGTTGTTATGAAATAAACACGTGACGAACATCCGATCTTTGTTTACTTCATTAGTATTTTGTACACATCGCTATTATTAAACGAATCATAAATAAATGTTTGGACAGAGAATAATAGAATCTAAATCTAAACTTTGACTAACTGTACGATACAAACCATAGTCTGTTTGAAATGAATTGATTTATAATGAGCTTTATTTTTATTCAGTGATTTCTAAAGTAGCATTTGATGACGTACAAAACTAGCGCCTCTGTCCACCGTCGTGTCTGTGGGTTGCCATGGTTGCAGTGCTTTTTGATTTGTGACGTCGCACTGATGATGACGTTGATGGTTCTCATCTGTGCCTGAGAGAGTTCGTGTGCTCTAGCAACGTCCACTGCTTTCTCCAAGTCACTTCTGAAGGTTCAAAGGTTTCTCTCTCACTCTGAGTTGATTCCAAACACGACGCGGTCGCGGATCATCTCATCCTCACTTGCAAACACAGTCTTTCACCAGCAGCTTCAGCTCCGTGACAAACTGTTGTTTCTGTGTTACCCTGCACTTTCTCATGAAACCTGGATCTGGCAAATAGGGTGTTCTTCTTTGGCATCACGTATTCCTCGAAGTGGTCATAGTAGATCCTCACACACACAGAAACCTTCAAATAAGTTGATACAACTTTATCACCTTTACATGATCTAATTTGATCAGATATCGCTGATGTTATACCTTCTTTATTTCTTGATGTTTCTTGTTAAGTTGCTTCATTTCTGTCAGATATGTCTCATAAACAGGATAAAAAAGTTGGTGCTGCTGCAGTTGTTATGGCAACAGATGTGTCAACAACATGTTCACAGCCTGCAGATGACGTGTACATTTGCATATTTCAATGAAACAAGAGTAAAAACAGTGTAATTACCACAGAGGCGACAAAAGACGACAGTAATTGAATTATTAAAACATTGTTATACATGTTAAGCTTTCTTTGAGATTCAATAATAAACCCAAAGTATTTAAACATGTATTTAAATATATTATTTGTAAAAACACAAGAGAAAGAAAGTCACACACGAACATGCATCGATGTCCATCAGGGCCGACGATGACGGAGAGATTATGGATCAACTTCAATCCTGTGTTTGCTGCTGCACTGGTTTTCTGAGTGAAGTCGACTTTAAGATTGTTTGACAATTTTATTACAACAATTCTGAAAATTAAATGAAACACCGATAAAGTTACTTCAGGAGAACAACGTTAATATAAAAAAACATCACTTTAGGATATTCTACAACCATTTATTTCAAAAGACTAGTACATAAGATTTGATGAGTGAAGTCTCATGTGTTTAGTACAGCCTTTACTAGTTGTAAAACCTTTACCACACTCAGAGCAGACGTAAGGTTTTTCTCCAGTGTGAATTCTCAAATGTGCCCTCAGGTCTCCACTACTTGTAAAACCTTTACCACACTGAGAGCAGATGTAAGGTTTTTCTCCAGTGTGCATTCTCACATGCGTCGTTAAAGATGAACTACGTGTAAAACCTTTGTTACAATAGGAGCATATGTAAGGTTTTTCTCCAGAGTGACCTCTCACATGTAACTTCAGGTCTCCACTAGTTGTAAAACCTTTACCACACTCAGAACAGACGTAAGGTTTTTCTCCAGTGTGAATTCTCACATGTGCTTTCAGGCCTCCACTGTTAGTAAAATATTTACCACACTGGGAGCAGACGTAAGGTTTTTCTCCGGTGTGAATTCTCACATGTGCCTTCAGGCCTCCACTGCTTGTAATACCTTTGCCACACTGGGAGCAGACGTAAGGTTTTTCTCCAGAGTGAACTCTCAAATGCGTCTTTAGAGATGAACTACGTGTAAAACCTTTGCCACACTGAGAGCAGATGTAAGGTTTTTCTCCAGTGTGAATCTGCATGTGTATCTTTAGGTCAGATTTTGAGGGACATTTTCTCCCACACTCAGAACAGGTCACTGACCTCTGATCATCTTTCTTTTTGCTGACAGCAACCATCCGATTCTTCACAGAGTTTGAAGTTGACAGAGAGTCACTGGTTTCTCTCCAGTCTTCACTGTCATCAGTGTCAGATTCAGAAGACGGTGACCTCTGGTGGTCAGAGAGTAGAATTGAATTCAAGTCTGGTTCTGGTCCTCCACATTCTTTTTCATCAGCTTCTATTTTGATGTCTTTGATTGTCCAGCTGGTCAAAGACTCTCCTTCATCTTCTTCATCTTTAACCTTCTCATGGACAGGAGTGAAGGAAACTTCGTTTTCTCTTCTGAAGACACGAGGTTCTTGTTCCTCATGACTCAGACTGGAGCTGCACTCCTCCTGCTCCTCACTAGAAACTTCTTCTTCCTTTACCAGCACCTGCAGAACATCTACAGGGACACAAACACACTTCAGTCTCTGGATCATTCCTTCTTTCTTTGAGTTCCTGTCGTGTGGGAAGCTCAAGTCCTGACCTGCTCCCCTGTGTCTATTTTATGGGATGTGTTTACACCAAAAGAGGAAAGTTATACAACAGACCGGAGCCAAGAAAACAACTTAAACGGTCATTGGCAATAAATCATGTAACTTCGGGGAAATAAACGCTAACTAAGGACTGCCCACTGTGGAAGATCTTTAAAATTAAATGTGAATAATTGTGTCTTTGTGTGTCCTGTGACAGACTGGCGTCCTGTCCAGGGTGTCCCCCGTCTCTTGCCCCAAGAAGCTGGGACAGACTCCAGCCCCCCTGTGATCCCCATAAGAGAATGAATGAATAATAATAGTAAATTGTGTTCTAAGCATTGTTAACAATTTAACATTTTAACCTTTTTTGTGTTTTTTTACTTGTTACGTTGTACAAAAATATTCCATAGATTCATGTTCTCAGCTGAAGCATATGTACATCGAGTGTCAGTGAAACTAATCGCTCAAACTATTGGATGGACTGAAAAATCTGGATCGAGACATCGTGACTTATTATAGTGCATTATGAATCCTAAGATGGATTTAATAGTCACCGCAAGACAATATGTTCACTTTAAAGCTCAGAATAGTTCTTAAGCAACAAGAGTGAAGACAAATAAAAGTTATACAACACAGTGTTTAGACATTATTTATATTCTTACACATATTTCACCAGCGAGTTTATTCTCAAGATTGTACTACCTCAGTATTTGTTTTGTTAGACTAGAAGAGATATATTCCATTGTATTCTGTTTTAAATGTGAATATAGAACAATTACACAGAAGATATCATTGTTGATGGTGAGTTTGTTGTGAAATATATAAGTTAAAATATTGTAAACTCAACTTTGTTTTCCTAGAGACCTGGTAAAGAGATGTATAGGTTTCACAATAAGCGTTTAACGATGTTAGAAGCCTGTAAAAACACTTTTGAAAAAACACTCATTTTTAGTAACAATGCGTTTCCTCTTGTTTGAGATTTAAAATAAAGTCACGATATTTAAAATCACTGTTTCCCCAAAACGTTATAATAAAAACAATAAGGCAACAATATTGATGAATTCTCTCGGTGAACATTCGGCTCAAATACATTTCGAACAACAGTTTTAATGATATTTCTCTCTATATTTCACTACAATAACAGTGTTAGCTAGCGTTAGCCACTGTTAGCACTGTCCGCATTATAGCTTACATATACATTTAAAACACTTCAGAAACACTTCTATACATATGCGTCGAACAAGAATGTAGACTCGACCGACGTAGTGGTGAAAACACTAGTTAAAGTGGAATAAACACAACATTACAGGAGCTCAACTCACTGTTGACAATGCGCGCCGCCATCTTGGATTTTGAAACTCGGGGATGTGGATCCTGTCAGTACATCATACACTATCCTGGCTGCGCATGCGCGGCGTCGCGAATTTGATGACGCCACTACGGTTCTCTCACAAAGACCAAACACGTTCAACCTACAGTATCCGGGCTGCGCATGCGCGGGATTTACTTGAAAGCGGTTTAAAAACTCTTTAACGTGGAGTCAAAGTTGTCCAACAATGATTTTAAACTTATTGTGTTGTTATGAAATAAACACGTGACGAACATCCGATCTTTGTTTACTTCATTCGTATTTTGTACACATCGCTATTATTAAACGAATCATAAATAAATGTTTGGACAGAGAATAATAGAATCCAAATATAAACGTTGACTAACTGTACGATACAAACCATAGTCTGTTTGAAATGAATTGATTTATAATGAGCTTTATTTTTATTCAGTGATTTCTAAAGTAGCATTTGATGACGTACAAAACTAGCGCCTCTGTCCACCGTCGTGTCTGTGGGTTGCCATGGTTGCAGTGCTTTTTGATTTGTGACGTCGCACTGATGATGACGTTGATGGTTCTCATCTGTGCCTGAGAGAGTTCGTGTGCTCTAGCAACGTCCACTGCTTTCTCCAAGTCACTTCTGAAGGTTCAAAGGTTTCTCTCTCACTCTGAGTTGATTCCAAACACGACGCGGTCGCGGATCATCTCATCCTCACTTGCAAACACAGTCTTTCACCAGCAGCTTCAGCTCCGTGACAAACTGTTGTTTCTGTGTTACCCTGCACTTTCTCATGAAACCTGGATCTGGCAAATAGGGTGTTCTTCTTTGGCATCACGTATTCCTCGAAGTGGTGATAGTAGATCCTCACACACACAGAAACCTTCAAATAAGTTGATACAACTTTATCACCTTTACATGATCTAATTTGATCAGATATTGCTGATGTTATACGTTCTTAATTTCTTGATGTTTCTTGTTAAGTTGCTTCATTTCTGTCAGATATGTCTCATAAACAGGATAAAAAAGTTGGTGCTGCTGCAGTTGTTATGGCAACAGATGTGTCAACAACATGTTCACAGCCTGCAGATGACGTGTACATTTGCATATTTCAATGAAACAAGAGTAAAAACAGTGTAATTACCACAGAGGCGACAAAAGACGACAGTAATTGAATTATTAAAACATTGTTATACATCTTAAGCTTTCTTTGTGATTCAATATTAAACCCAAAGTATTTTAAAATGTATTTAAATATATTATCTGTAAAAACACAAGAGAAAGAAAGTCACACACGAACATGCATCGATGTCCATCAGGGCCGACGATGACGGAGAGATTATGGATCAACTTCAATCCTGTGTTTGCTGCTACACTGGTTTTCTGAGTGAAGTTGACTTTAAGATTGTTTGACAATTTTATTACAACAATTCTGAAAATTAAATGAAACACCGATAAAGTTACTTCAGGAGAACAACGTTAATATCAAAAAAAGATCACTTTAGGATATTCTACAACCATTTATTTCAAAAGACTAGTACATAAGATTTGATTTTGAAGACTCTGAATTCCTGTAAAAACACTTTCAAATCAGGGAGAAACAGATAATGACGAAATTTGTTTAAAATTGTTCATCAAATCAGTAAATCTGATTGTCATGTATAATGTTACACAATGTTACATCAAACATCCTCAGGAGGTTTACACATCCATGCATCTATAGATCGTCTCATTCATTCATGAAGGACACATGACCCCTGAATAGAGGGATGCGTCTGTACATAACCAGCAGCAATATTAACTTCCTGCTGGTATCAATCAGATCAGTTTTACTCAGTTCAGTTGTGAGAGGTGTTAAATAATTACCATTTCTTAAATGATCAGTTCTTAAGATGAGACAAATGGTGTCATCTGTGGTGGTCAGAGGGCGCAAGGTTCTCCAGTTCATGGTTGTTATGTATATTCCATAGATATATTCCAACTACAGTTGTATAGTTTTACAAAACACACTTGGATTATATTGCGGTGTAATACTTGTATGTGCATCTTAAGACTTTCCAGAGTGAAGTCTCATGTGTTTAGTACAGCCTTTACTAGTTGTAAAACCTTTACCACACTGAGAGCAGATGTAAGGTTTTTCTCCAGTGTGAATTCTCACATGTGCTTTCAGGTCTCCCCTAATTATAAAACCTTTACCACACTGAGAACAGACGTAAGGTTTTTCTCCAGTGTGAATTCTCAAATGTGCCTTCAGGCCTCCACTACTTGTAAAACCTTTACCACACTGAGAGCAGATGTAAGGTTTTTCTCCAGTGTGAATTCTCAAATGTACCTTCAGGTCTCCACTACTTGTAAAACCTTTACCACACTGAGAGCAGATGTAAGGTTTTTCTCCAGTGTGCATTCTCACATGCGTCGTTAAAGATGAACTACGTGTAAAACCTTTGTTACATTGAGAGCAGATGTAAGGTTTTTCTCCAGAGTGACCTCTCACATGTAACTTCAGCTCTCCACTAGTTGTAAAACCTTTACCACACTCAGAACAGAGGTAAGGTTTTTCTCCAGTGTGAATTCTCACATGTGCTTTCAGGCCTCCACTGTTTGTAAAATATTTACCACACTGGGAGCAGACGTAAGGTTTTTCTCCGGTGTGAATTCTCAAATGTGCCTTCAGGCCTCCACTAGTTGTAAAAAAATTGCCACACTGGGAGCAGACGTAAGGTTTTTCTCCAGAGTGAACTCTCAAATGCGTCGTTAAAGATGAACTACGTGTAAAACCTTTGTTACAATGAGAGCAGATGTAAGGTTTTTCTCCAGAGTGACCTCTCACATGTAACTTCAGGTCTCCACTAGTTGTAAAACCTTTACCACACTCAGAACAGAGGTAAGGTTTTTCTCCAGTGTGAATTCTCACATGTGCTTTCAGGCCTCCACTGTTTGTAAAATATTTACCACACTGGGAGCAGACGTAAGGTTTTTCTCCAGTGTGAATTCTCAAATGTGCCTTCAGGCCTCCACTAGTTGTAAAACCTTTGCCACACTCAGAGCAGATGCAAGGTTTTTCTCCAGTGTGAATCCGCATGTGTATCTTCAGGTGAAACTTTGAGGGACATTTCTTCCCACACTCAGAACAGGTCACTGACCTCTGATCATCTTTCTTTTTGCTGACAGCAACCATCCGATTCTTCACAGAGTTTGAAGTTGACAGAGAGTCACTGGTTTCTCTCCAGTCTTCACTGTCATCAGTGTCAGATTCAGAAGACGGTGACCTCTGGTGGTCAGAGAGTAGAATTGAATTCAAGTCTGGTTCTGGTCCTCCACATTCTTTTTCATCAGCTTCTATTTTGATGTCTTTGATTGTCCAGCTGGTCAAAGACTCTCCTTCATCTTCTTCATCTTTAACCTTCTCATGGACAGGAGTGAAGGAAACTTCGTTTTCTCTTTTGAAGACACGAGGTTCTTGTTCCTCATGACTCAGACTGGAGCTGCACTCCTCCTGCTCCTCACTAGAAACTTCTTCTTCCTTTACCAGCACCTGCAGAACATCTACAGGGACACAAACACACTTCAGTCTCTGGATCATTCCTTCTTTCTTTGAGTTCCTGTCGTGTGGGAAGCTCAAGTCCTGACCTGCTCCCCTGTGTCTATTTTATGGGATGTGTTTACACCAAAAGAGGAAAGTTATACAACAGACCGGAGCCAAGAAAACAACTTAAACGGTCATTGGCAATAAATCATGTAACTTCGGGGAAATAAACGCTAACTAAGGACTGCCCACTGTGGAAGATCTTTAAAATTAAATGTGAATAATTGTGTCTTTGTGTGTCCTGTGACAGACTGGCGTCCTGTCCAGGGTGTCCCCCGTCTCTTGCCCCAAGAAGCTGGGACAGACTCCAGCCCCCCTGTGATCCCCATAAGAGAATGAATGAATAATAATAGTAAATTGTGTTCTAAGCATTGTTAACAATTTAACATTTTAACCTTTTTTGTGTTTTTTTACTTGTTACGTTGTACAAAAATATTCCATAGATTCATGTTCTCAGCTGAAGCATATGTACATCGAGTGTCAGTGAAACTAATCGCTCAAACTATTGGATGGACTGAAAAATCTGGATCGAGACATCGTGACTTATTATAGTGCATTATGAATCCTAAGATGGATTTAATAGTCACCGCAAGACAATATGTTCACTTTAAAGCTCAGAATAGTTCTTAAGCAACAAGAGTGAAGACAAATAAAAGTTATACAACACAGTGTTTAGACATTTATATTCTTACACATATTTCACCAGCGAGTTTATTCTCAAGATTGTACTACCTCAGTATTTGTTTTGTTAGACTAGAAGAGATATATTCCATTGTATTCTGTTTTAAATGTGAATATAGAACAATTACACAGAAGATATCATTGTTGATGGTGAGTTTGTTGTGAAATATATAAGTTAAAATATTGTAAACTCAACTTTGTTTTCCTAGAGACCTGGTAAAGAGATGTATAGGTTTCACAATAAGCGTTTAACGATGTTAGAAGCCTGTAAAAACACTTTTTATTTTAGCAAAAATGCGTTTCCTTTTGTTTGAGATTTAAAATAAAGTCACGATATTTAAAATCACTGTTTCCCCAAAACGTAATAATAAAAACAATAAGGCAACAATATTAATGAATTCTCTCGGTGAACATTCGGCTCAAATACATTTCGAACAACAGTTTTAATGATATTTCTCTCTATATTTCACTACAATAACAGTGTTAGCTAGCGTTAGCCACTGTTAGCACTGTCCGCATTATAGTTTACATATACATTTAAAACACTTCAGAAACACTTCTATACATATGCGTCGAACAAGAATGTAGACTCGACCGACGTAGTGGTGAAAACACTAGTTAAAGTGGAATAAACACAACATTACAGGAGCTCAACTCACTGTTGACAATGCGCGCCGCCATCTTGGATTTTGAAACTCGGGGATGTGGATCCTGTCAGTACATCATACACTATCCTGGCTGCGCATGCGCGGCGTCGCGAACTTGATGACGCCACTACGGTTCTCTCTCAAAGACCAAACACGTTCAACCTACAGTGTCAATCAAGTGTACAATGATTTTAAACTTATTGTGCTGTTATGAAATAAACACGTGACGAACATCTGATCTTTGTTTACTTCATTAGTATTTTGTACACATCGCTATTATTAAACGAATTGTGGTAGGAGTGAAGAAGCAAGGGATGATGTAAAACACAACTTTATTCTTCACTCAGCAAAACCAAACTGGACTGTTTGTCCCGAACACACTACCCTGATGGGTGAGATAAAACCGCGCAGGTCCTAGTGCCCGCCACACCACCCCCCCACACACACAAACACAAAATACTTTGGGCCTGGCTCAAGTACCCTAAAAGGTCCATCGTATGGCGGTTGAAGTGGTGTGCGGTGCGCATCATGACGCACAAAAACAAAAAGAGCGTTCTGTAGCTGAACAGGCACAAATATTTTAGGGAAACAGTGATGAACAGGTCCCGGGACCCTAACACTGTCCGAACTATCGGTCACACGGAACTGTGGAGCAGAGTTAACAGGCAAAAATCCCCCAGGGATGCGCAGGGGCTGTCCAATGACCAACTCCGCGGCAGATGCCTCAAGATCCTCTTTCGGAGCGGAACGTAACCCGAGCAGAACCCAGGGTAAGATCCACCCAGTTCGAATCTGCAAGCGTAGCGCGTAAGGCTGCTTTTAACGACCGCTGGAACCTTTCGCACATGCCGTTCGACTGCGGGTGGTACGCTGTAGTGCGGTGTGTCTGCACGCCTAAGGATCTCGCTAGTGTCGACCACAACTCTGAAACGAATTGAGGGCCCCTGTCGGATGTTATATCAGAGGGCACCCCAAAACGAGCAACCCAGGTTGAGAGGAACGCTCGGGCAACGTCTGCAGAGGTCGTGGAGGAAAGAGGGACAACTTCAGGCCACCGAGTGGTTCTATCCACCATGGTGAACAGGTGAGTGAAACCCTGCGACGGCGGCAATGGACCAACCAAGTCCACATGCACATGATCAAACCTCTTGGCGGGAATAGGAAAAGGCTCAAGCCCGCTGACACGCAACACAAGCGGCTGCCCACTCCTTAACATCCCTGCGTAGCCCTGGCCAGACAAATCTAGCACTGACCATCTTGACTGATGCCTTAACCCCGGTATGTTAGAGGGAGTGTACCGAATTGAAAACACGACGACGCCAAGCTATCGGAAAACAAGGGGCCGTGGGCGACCGGTAGAAACGTCGCAGAGGAGCACGGGACCACCTTCTTGAACCACAGCTTCCTCAAGCTTAAGGCTTGTATCTCCCGATTGGAGAGAAACAATATCTGGGTCGGTGGCTTTGGTCAGCAGCCATGGCTGAGACATCAAACCCCAGCTGAACAGGGCACACCAGCGCACGTGACAAACAATCCGCCACGTGGTTAGACTTCCCAGCTACATGTCGAATGTCAGTCGTGAATTCTGAAACGGCGGCAAGATGGCGCTGTTGACGGGCTGACCAGGGCTCAGAGACCTTCGACATAGCAAACGTCAAAGGTTTATGATCCACGTACGCGGTGAAAGGCCGACCTTCGAGCAAGAACCGAAAATGGCGTGTAGCCAGGTACAGTGCCAGTAACTCTCGGTCGAAAACACTGTACCTGCATTCACTGTCTCGAAGCTTGCGGCTAAAAAATGCTAGAGGCTGCCACACACCTCCAACACGCTGCTCAACCACAGCTATGTCCGAAGCGTCTGTTGACAACGATAAACGTGCAGCCGGTTTGGGGTGTGCTAGGAGGGTCGCTCGAGCCAAGGCCG
This sequence comes from Callionymus lyra, assembly GCF_982586985.1. Lineage (NCBI taxonomy): Eukaryota > Metazoa > Chordata > Actinopteri > Syngnathiformes > Callionymidae > Callionymus > Callionymus lyra. The sequence continues at coordinate 2,715,744 of NC_141828.1, forward strand.
ATTTGGCCGACTCGAAGGCCTGGATCCGTTCCGGGGTCCAGTCGATAGGATCCTTAGCTGCCCGCTTGCGCAGAGCCTCGTACAGGGGCTTCAGGATGTGGGCGGCATGGGGAAGAAAACGATTGTAAAAATTGACCATGCCCAGAAACTCCTGAAGACCTTTAGTCGTGCTGGGCAAGGGAAATTCCGCGACGGCCTGAACTTTTAATGGCAAGGGAACCGCACCTTCTGCCGAAACGCGGTGGCCTAAAAAATCAATAACGTGCAGACAAAATTGACACTTTGTATTATTGACAATTAAGCCATGTTCCTCGAGCCGCTGAAAAACCTGCTTCAGGTGGTCTATGTGCTCTTCAGCCGACGCGCTAGCCACCAATATGTCGTCAAGATAGACAAACACAAAAGCGAGGTCCCACAAAACAGAGTCCATCAATCTCTGAAATGTCTGCGCCGCGCCTTTAAGACCAAAAGGCATGCGGAGGAACTCAAATAACCCAAACGGGGTCATTACTGCGGTCTTTGCTACATCGTCTGCATGCACCGGAACCTGGTGATAACCGCGCAGCAGGTCCACTTTTGAAAACACACTAGCACCGGCTAGGTGTATAGAAAAGTCCTGAATGTGTGGAACAGGATAACGGTCGTGCGAAGTGATGTTATTTAGACGACGAAAGTCGCCACACGGTCGCCACGAGCCATCAGGCTTAGGTACCATGTGAAGAGGCGAGGCCCACGGGCTGTCAGAACGCCTGACTATGCCTAAACGTTCCATGGTGGCAAACTCTTCTTTGGCGATGGCCATTTTCACGGAATCAAGACGACGTGCACGTGCAAACACTGGAGGACCAACCTTCGGAATATAATGTTCCACACCATGGCGGGCCACTGCAGCCGAAAAAGCAGGTTTAGTAAGCGATGGAAACCCAGCAAGTAACCCCTGATAAACGTCGCCCGCAGCTAAAAAGTTAGCATGTGGTACATGCACAGATCCCCCAGTAACACATGGAAAAGTGGTGAAAGACACAGAATGAATCAAACGCCTGTTAGCAACATCTACAAGTAACCCATTTGCACACAGGAAGTCTGTGCCAATAATAGGAACAGTAATAGAAGCTACTACAAAGTCCCACTTGAATGTGTGTCCCTGAAAATTCACAGTCACGAACCTTGATCCAAAAGTTGAGATGCTTGATCCATTTGCTGCACTCAACTGCAACCCACATCCCTGAGTCTTTAAGTCCCGGTGGGTCGCAGGGAGCAAACTTTTCTGTGAACCCGAGTCCACCAAAAAACAAGTCCCGGAGACTGAATCTTTGATGAACAGCAGCTCTTCATGGTCACCAGAACCCACAGCTGCTACTGGGTGCTGGCGCTGGCGTTTCCCGAAGCCTCAAAAGAGCAAGGTGGAACACATCGTCGTGCTTTGCGGCCAAAACGCTGATGGAAATGACACCAGCTGCTCTCGCGCCTCTTTCTCACTCCCGCCACCACTCCAGCGTCGCCGACCTCCGGAACAGTGGAGACACTCTGCACGTGGAACTGTGTGGTCGCCAGCAGAACACGATCCGCTTCTTCGGCCAGACCACGACAGTCTCCCGCGGTCAAGCACGCAGAGTTTGCAAGTGCAGCGCGCACAGGAGGAGGAAGTTGACGCAGAAATAAATGAAGAAAAAGAAATCCACCTTCATCTGGTCCCAGTAGTAAAAGCATACTGTCCATCAAATCCACCGCCAACCCGTCGCCCAGACCCGACAAGGACAGCAGTCGTTCTGCCCTCTCCGCCGCCGAGAGAGAAAACCTCCGGAGCAGAAGATCTTTGAGCGCGACATACTTGTGACGCTGTGGAGGATCTCGAAGCAGCGCCATGGAGCGACGAGTCGTCTGTTGATCGAGTGCAGACACGACCAGGTAATACTTGGAGTCATCGTCGTTAACTCCGCGAAGGTGAAACAGCGCCTCGACATGCTGGAACCAGGACGCGGGATCACTTTGCCAGAAGTCCGGGAGTTAAACAGCGGAGGCGGGGCAGGCTGCGCAGGTGAGCGAGACATGTCCGAGGAGGAAACTCCGTGGTCTTCGTCACCAAACATGCTCAGAAACGGGGTCACCAATGTGGTAGGAGTGAGGAAGCAAGGGATGATGTAAAACACAACTTTATTCTTCACTCAGCAAAACCAAACTGGACTGTTTGTCCCGAACACACTACCCTGATGGGTGAGATAAAACCGCGCAGGTCCTAGTGCCCGCCACAGAATCATAAATAAATGTTTGGACAGAGAATAATAGAATCTAAATATAAACGTTGACTAACTGTACAATACAAACAATAATCTGTTGGAAATGAATTGATTTATAATGAGCTTTATTTTTATTCAGTGATTTCTAAAGTAGCATTTGATGACGTACAAAACTAGCGCCTCTGTCCACCGTCGTGTCTGTGGGTTGCCATGGTTGCAGTGCTTTTTGATTTGTGACGTCGCACTGATGATGACGTTGATGGTTCTCATCTGTGCCTGAGAGAGTTCGTGTGCTCTAGCAACGTCCACTGCTTTCTCCAAGTCACTTCTGAAGGTTCAAAGGTTTCTCTCTCACTCTGAGTTGATTCCAAACACGACGCGGTCGCGGATCATCTCATCCTCACTTGCAAACACAGTCTTTCACCAGCAGCTTCAGCTCCGTGACAAACTGTTGTTTCTGTGTTACCCTGCACTTTCTCATGAAACCTGGATCTGGCAAATAGGGTGTTCTTCTTTGGCATCACGTATTCCTCGAAGTGGTCATAGTAGATCCTCACACACACAGAAACCTTCAAATAAGTTGATACAACTTTATCACCTTTACATGATCTAATTTGATCAGATATCGCTGATGTTATACGTTCTTTATTTCTTGATGTTTCTTGTTAAGTTGCTTCATTTCTGTCAGATATGTCTCATAAACAGGATAAAAAAGTTGGTGCTGCTGCAGTTGTTATGGCAACAGATGTGTCAACAACATGTTCACAGCCTGAGGCGACAAAAGACGACAGTAATTTATTACTAAAATATGATTATACTTAAGCTTTCTTTGAGATTCAATATTAAACCCAAAGTATTTTAAAACGTATTTAAATATATTATCTGTAAAAACACAAGAGAAAGAAAGTCACACACGAACATGCATCGATGTCCATCAGGGCCGACGATGACGGAGAGATTATGGATCAACTTCAATCCTGTGTTTGCTGCTGCACTGGTTTTCTGAGTGAAGTTGACTTTAAGATTGTTTGACAATTTTATTACAACAATTCTGAAAATTAAATGAAACACCGATAAAGTTACTTCAGGAGAACAACGTTAATATCAAAAAAACATCACTTTAGGATATTCTACAACCATTTATTTCAAAAGACTAGTACATAAGATTTGATTTTGAAGACTCTGAATTCCTGTAAAAACACTTTCAAATCAGGGAGAAACAGATAATGACGAAATTTGTTTAAAATTGTTCATCAAATCAGTAAATCTGATTGTCATGTATAATGTTACACAATGTTACATCAAACATCCTCATGAGGTTTACACATCCATGCATCTATAGATCGTCTCATTCATTCATGAAGGACACATGACCCCTGAATACAGGGATGCGTCTGTACATAACCAGCAGCAATATTAACTTCCTGCTGGTATCAAAACAGATCAGTTTTACTCAGTTCAGTTGTAAGAGGTGTTAAATAATTACCATTTCTTAAATGATCAGTTCTTAAGATGAGACAAATGGTGTCATCTGTGGTGGTCAGAGGGCGCAAGGTTCTCCAGTTCATGGTTGTTATGTATATTCCATAGATATATTCCAACTACAGTTGTATAGTTTTACAAAACACACTTGGATTATATTGCGGTGTAATACTTGTATGTGCATCTAAAGACTTTCCAGAGTGAAGTCTCATGTGTTTAGTACAGCCTTTACTAGTTGTAAAACCTTTACCACACTGAGAGCAGATGTAAGGTTTTTCTCCAGTGTGAATTCTCACATGTGCTTTCAGGTCTCCCCTAATTATAAAACCTTTACCACACTGAGAACAGACGTAAGGTTTTTCTCCAGTGTGAATTCTCAAATGTGCCTTCAGGCCTCCACTACTTGTAAAACCTTTACCACACTGAGAGCAGATGTAAGGTTTTTCTCCAGTGTGAATTCTCAAATGTACCTTCAGGTCTCCACTACTTGTAAAACCTTTACCACACTGAGAGCAGATGTAAGGTTTTTCTCCAGTGTGCATTCTCACATGCGTCGTTAAAGATGAACTACGTGTAAAACCTTTGTTACATTGAGAGCAGATGTAAGGTTTTTCTCCAGAGTGACCTCTCACATGTAACTTCAGCTCTCCACTAGTTGTAAAACCTTTACCACACTCAGAACAGAGGTAAGGTTTTTCTCCAGTGTGAATTCTCACATGTGCTTTCAGGCCTCCACTGTTTGTAAAATATTTACCACACTGGGAGCAGACGTAAGGTTTTTCTCCGGTGTGAATTCTCAAATGTGCCTTCAGGCCTCCACTAGTTGTAAAAAAATTGCCACACTGGGAGCAGACGTAAGGTTTTTCTCCAGAGTGAACTCTCAAATGCGTCGTTAAAGATGAACTACGTGTAAAACCTTTGTTACAATGAGAGCAGATGTAAGGTTTTTCTCCAGAGTGACCTCTCACATGTAACTTCAGGTCTCCACTAGTTGTAAAACCTTTACCACACTCAGAACAGAGGTAAGGTTTTTCTCCAGTGTGAATTCTCACATGTGCTTTCAGGCCTCCACTGTTTGTAAAATATTTACCACACTGGGAGCAGACGTAAGGTTTTTCTCCAGTGTGAATTCTCAAATGTGCCTTCAGGCCTCCACTAGTTGTAAAACCTTTGCCACACTCAGAGCAGATGCAAGGTTTTTCTCCAGTGTGAATCCGCATGTGTATCTTCAGGTGAAACTTTGAGGGACATTTCTTCCCACACTCAGAACAGGTCACTGACCTCTGATCATCTTTCTTTTTGCTGACAGCAACCATCCGGTTCTTCACAGAGTTTGAAGTTGACAGAGAGTCACTGGTTTCTCTCCAGTCTTCACTGTCATCAGTGTCAGATTCAGAAGACGGTGACCTCTGGTGGTCAGAGAGTAGAATTGAATTCAAGTCTGGTTCTGGTCCTCCACATTCTTTTTCATCAGCTTCTATTTTGATGTCTTTGATTGTCCAGCTGGTCAAAGACTCTCCTTCATCTTCTTCATCTTTAACCTTCTCATGGACAGGAGTGAAGGAAACTTCGTTTTCTCTTTTGAAGACACGAGGTTCTTGTTCCTCATGACTCAGACTGGAGCTGCACTCCTCCTGCTCCTCACTAGAAACTTCTTCTTCCTTTACCAGCACCTGCAGAACATCTACAGGGACACAAACACACTTCAGTCTCTGGATCATTCCTTCTTTCTTTGAGTTCCTGTCGTGTGGGAAGCTCAAGTCCTGACCTGCTCCCCTGTGTCTATTTTATGGGATGTGTTTACACCAAAAGAGGAAAGTTATACAACAGACCGGAGCCAAGAAAACAACTTAAACGGTCATTGTCAATAAATCATGTAACTTCGGGGAAATAAACGCTAACTAAGGACTGCCCACTGTGGAAGATCTTTAAAATTAAATGTGAATAATTGTGTCTTTGTGTGTCCTGTGACAGACTGGCGTCCTGTCCAGGGTGTCCCCCGTCTCTTGCCCCAAGAAGCTGGGACAGACTCCAGCCACCCTGTGATCCCCATAAGAGAATGAATGAATAATAATAGTAAATTGTGTTCTAAGCATTGTTAACAATTTAACTTTTTAACCTTTTTTGTGTTTTTTTACTTTGACGTTGTACAAAAATATTCCATAGATTCATGTTCTCAGCTGAAGCATATGTACATCGAGTGTCAGTGAAACTAATCGCTCAAACTATTGGATGGACTGAAAAATCTGGATCGAGACATCGTGACTTATTATAGTGCATTATGAATCCTAAGATGGATTTAATAGTCACCGCAAGACAATATGTTCACTTTAAAGCTCAGAATAGTTCTTAAGCAACAAGAGTGAAGACAAATAAAAGTTATACAACACAGTGTTTAGACATTATTTATATTCTTACACATATTTCACCAGCGAGTTTATTCTCAAGATTGTACTACCTCAGTATTTGTTTTGTTAGACTAGAAGAGATATATTCCATTGTATTCTGTTTTAAATGTGAATATAGAACAATTACACAGAAGATATCATTGTTGATGGTGAGTTTGTTGTGAAATATATAAGTTAAAATATTGTAAACTCAACTTTGTTTTCCTAGAGACCTGGTAAAGAGATGTATAGGTTTCACAATAAGCGTTTAACGATGTTAGAAGCCTGTAAAAACACTTTTGAAAAAACACTCATTTTTAGCAACAATGCGTTTCCTCTTGTTTGAGATTTAAAATAAAGTCACGATATTTAAAACGAAAGTTACGTATGTAACTAATAGTTTGCCTAGGACTCGCAGAAACTCCACATAATGCAACCACTTGCCCCTGCAAAAGAGGGGAAGGAGGCGGGTCGTCCACCCGCTGTGGTGACGGCCAGGCCTTCATTGAGACGGTATCGAGCGTCATCTTTGTGCTCTGGAGGGAACCAGGCAACTCTTTGTAGAGTTCAACCCAAGACCTAGTCGAGACACATGGGAAAGAAGGCTTGTGGTGTCCAGGGACGGAGCACAGATGAGCCAATCATCTGGATAGGGTAGGATCTTCATGCCCTGCTACTGCAGGGGCGAGAGGGCTGCCATCACAACTAATGTTCCCTCTAATTTTTTTCGCGTCTGAGCAAACATCTCCCTGAGCCTCCATTGTACCACTGTGAGCAACAGACTGTCATCAGGCCAGTATCGCATCCATTCAATATTAACTTGGGATAATATCATTGATTTATATAATAACCATGTCATCTTTGACAATTAGTATTATGCTTCCTAGCTCCAATCATATGATTTAATTATCAATTTCTCTAAATTCTACATTCAAATGATATAATATTTTGTGGAATAGTCACATCTTCAAGAAGAGATCAATGTCAGTCCATGATTGTTACCCATGGAAAGTATTTATTTATCATAATCTTAAATTTTCTATTTAAATGATCTAAAACAGGGGTGTCACACTTTTTCGGTTTGCGAGCTACTTTTATAAAGATCAAGTCCACAAGATCTACCTTCACATCCTTCACTCAGATGACTTGCACTGAATGAAGTGAATGGACTGATAATCAGTGATGATGGAAGGATGTGTGGATTTAATCATCTTCATATTAATGCTGACTTACATAAATAACTAGATGCAAATAGTTCAGTATGTGAGGAGCATATTTCCTCATAAGAAGATACTTTTCCTCTGAGGGTAACTTACATCTTCCTCTGGTTCCAAGATGGCTGGAGGAGGAGCAGGATTACCCAACTCTCTTTCACCAGTCCCAGACTTGAAGGCCAAGAAGAAGGATTTCATCTGATTAAAATCCTCTGCTAATTGGTCCACCTTGGAAGCAAGTCCAGACTCTTTAACCTTCTTCCTAGAAGTGGGGCCTCTAGTCTCAGCAGCCCGACGTTTAGATCGGCCGGATTGAGCTGGAGTCTGTCGCTGGGCTGAGGTCAACTGCTCAGGCAATGAAACAAGGCCCAACAGTTGTTCCACCTCAGCAAGTCTAGCAGCCCTCACTCCCCGGGGCATGAAGCTGCAGTTCATGCAGGGATCGGAGCGAGAGCACTGCCTTCACCAGCTAAGGGTAACTGAATAATGCGACAACCGAGTTGGCGCCAATTAATGTAAACAATAATATGCCGAGCAAAAAAACGCAGGCAAAAGATGTCCCATATAATGAGATAGAAGTAGCACAAATGTTGGGAGAGGGAGCGAATACACTGTCGTCACCAACAAATATAAAAATATAACCAAAAGCGAGTGTAATAGGTTGCACCGGTAGTTAATAACGGTCGCTGTATATCAGCGGTAAAAATGTCGGGAGAGGGAGCAAACACACTGCCGTCACCAACAAGTAATCAAAATACAACTTAATGCTAGTACAACAGGTTGTACTGACATTCAATGATATATAAATATTGAGAGTACAATGTTGGGAGAGGGAGCAAACACACTGCCGTCACCAACAAAGAATTAATGCAACCAAAAGTGATTACAACAGGTTGCACCGAACAAAATGTAAAAAGAAAAGTTGGTAATTAGCTAAACGATGATGATCCGAGGCGGAAGTGTCCACGACAAGACGCTACAACTTCTCAGCGTCAAAGTCCTTTGCAGCCTCTGGAGGGCGAAAGGTTTGCAGCTCCGACAGAAGTCAAGAGACTACCAACGCACAAAAGAACCAATACTTTGATCTAGCTCGTGACATGCGATCTACCTGCGCAGCGAGAAGATGAAAAGGAACAGATCCTCTGATGTCACCGGAAGATATACCCTATCCGGGGTCATCAGGGGTCCCAAGCTACTTTTTGGTATTAACACTCGAACAGCGCATGCGCGAGATGGATACATTCAGTGCTTGAAGCACCGCCTCAGGCGGTCATCCAGGACTCATAGAACCGTAGTTACATACGTAACTTTCGTTGTAATATCGTGACTTTATTTTAAATCTCAAACAAGAGGAAACGCATTGTTACTAAAAATGAGTGTTTTTTCAAAAGTGTTTTACAGGCTTCTAACATCGTTAAACGCTTATTGTGAAACCTATACATCTCTTTACCAGGTCTCTAGGAAAACAAAGTTGAGTTTACAATATTTTAACTTATATATTTCACAACAAACTCACCATCAACAATGATATCTTCTGTGTAATTGTTCTATATTCACATTTAAAACAGAATACAATGGAATATATCTCTTCTAGTCTAACAAAACAAATACTGAGGTAGTACAATCTTGAGAATAAACTCGCTGGTGAAATATGTGTAAGAATATAAATAATGTCTAAACACTGTGTTGTATAACTTTTATTTGTCTTCACTCTTGTTGCTTAAGAACTATTCTGAGCTTTAAAGTGAACATATTGTCTTGCGGTGACTATTAAATCCATCTTAGGATTCATAATGCACTATAATAAGTCACGATGTCTCGATCCAGATTTTTCAGTCCATCCAATAGTTTAGTTCCAAAATAAAGTCACGATAATTTAAATCACTGTTTCCCCAAAACGTTATAATAAAAACAATAAGGCAACAATATTAATGCATTCTCTCGGTGAACATTCGGCTCAAATACATTTCGAACAACAGTTTTAATGATATTTCTCTCTATATTTCACTACAATAACAGTGTTAGCTAGCGTTAGCCACTGTTAGCACTGTCCGCATTATAGTTTACATATACATTTAAAACACTTCAGAAACACTTCTATACATATGCGTCGAACAAGAATGTAGACTCGACCGACGTAGTGGTGAAAACACTAGTTAAAGTGGAATAAACACAACATTACAGGAGCTCAACTCACTGTTGACAATGCGCGCCGCCATCTTGGATTTTGAAACTCGGGGATGTGGATCCTGTCAGTACATCATACACTATCTTGCCTGCGCATGCGCGGCGTCGCGAACTTGATGACGCCAAACACGTTCAACCTACAGTATCCGGGCTGCGCATGCGCGGGATTTACTGGAAAGCGGTTTAAAAACTCTTTAACGTGGAGTCAAAGTTGTCCAACAATGATTTTAAACGTATTGTGTTGTTATGAAATAAACACGTGACGAACATCCGATCTTTGTTTACTTCATTAGTATTTTGTACACATCGCTATTATTAAACGATTCATAAATAAATGTTTGGACAGAGAATAAAATAATCTAAATATAAACTTTGACTAACTGTACGATACAAACAATAGCCTGTTTGAAATGAATTGATTTATAATGAGCTTTATTTTTATTCAGTGATTTCTAAAGTAGCATTTGATGACGTACAAAACTAGCGCCTCTGTCCACCGTCGTGTCTGTGGGTTGCCATGGTTGCAGTGCTTTTTGATTTGTGACGTCGCACTGATGATGACGTTGATGGTTCTCATCTGTGCCTGAGAGAGTTCGTGTGCTCTAGCAACGTCCACTGCTTTCTCCAAGTCACTTCTGAAGGTTCAAAGGTTTCTCTCTCACTCTGAGTTGATTCCAAACACGACGCGGTCGCAGATCATCTCATCCTCACTTGCAAACACAGTCTTTCACCAGCAGCTTCAGCTCCGTGACAAACTGTTGTTTCTGTGTTACCCTGCACTTTCTCATGAAACCTGGATCTGGCAAATAGGGTGTTCTTCTTTGGCATCACGTATTCCTCGAAGTGGTCATAGTAGATCCTCACACACACAGAAACCTTCAAATAAGTTGATACAACTTTATCACCTTTACATGATCTAATTTGATCAGATATTGCTGATGTTATACGTTCTTTATTTCTTGATGTTTCTTGTTAAGTTGCTTCATTTCTGTCAGATATGTCTCATAAACAGGATAAAAAAGTTGGTGCTGCTGCAGTTGTTATGGCAACAGATGTGTCAACAACATGTTCACAGCCTGCAGATGACGTGTACATTTTTATATTTCAATGAAACAAGAGTAAAAACAGTGTAATTACCACAGAGGCGACAAAAGACGACAGTAATTGAATTATTAAAACATTGTTATACATCTTAAACCTTCTTTGTGATTAAATATTAAACCCAAAGTATTTTAAAATGTATTTAAATATATTATCTGTAAAAACCGAAAGAAAGTCACACACGAACATGCATCGATGTCCATCAGGGCCGACGATGACAATTTTATTACAACAATTCTGAAAATGAAATGAAACACCGATAAAGTTACTTCAGGAGAACAACGTTGATATAAAAAAAAACATCACTTTAGGATATTCTACAACCATTTATTTCAAAAGACTAGTACATAAGATTTGATTTTGAAGACTCTGAATTCCTGTAAAAACACTTTCAAATCAGGGAGAAACAGATAATAACGAAATTTGTTTAAAATTGTTCATCAAATCAGTAAATCTGATTGTCATGTACAATGTTCCATCAAACATACTCAGGAGGTTTACACATCCATGCATCTATAGATCGTCTCATTCATTCATGAAGGACATCATTTTATGAATCACTTTTCTCAATTATTGACATTCATTCCTCAACACACTGAAACTTAAAGATTCAATGCAGGTAAAAAGTGGTTGAAGTTCATGATGAACAAAAAAATGAGAAAACACATGAAAAAGAGCAGACATAGTCCATCACAGTGTCTAAAGTTTCAAAGACGAATCATCTAAATGACCAATTTTCTCCGTAACTGCAAAATACATCAATAAACATAATAGTTCAGCCAAACTTCAAATTCCACTCATTTTCTACTCAACCTTGATCTAGGGTTGGGATTATTATTATGATTAGTCATTTAATCTCCAGATGAATCAATAAAGTTAATTACCTATCTATCCATTAGTAGTAATCTGTTCTTTTTTAGAATTGAGGGAAAGTTTGTTCATTTTCATCTTCGTCCCAAAAAAAAAAAAAACACTAAAAAACATCGAAATACCTTCATTCTGCTCGTCTGTAACGTCCCTCTTGTATTGAAGCTCCACATGAGAAGAATTGTTCAGGAAAGATTCAAACAGGTCTATATTTGAAGTTTGTTTTTAGTGGAAGTGCTCAGCCTCTCAGCTGCAGTCGGAAATCTTTCCTCATTGAAACACATTGAGAGTGTCAGTGCTCATGCACAACATTTAGGATGATGGTCTCGTAGCTTTAGCTAAAAACAAACTGAAATATAGACTCAATTCAATTCCTCATGTCGATGCTTTAATTCATTTAGGAAGGAAGACGAAGACAACTGAGCTCCAGTCGCTACATTAAAATGAAAAAACATTTTTGTCTATAACTCCAAAAAGAACAGATTACTCCGATTATAATCAACATTAGTGATCATGAGGGTGAGTAAAAATAAGTAAAAATTTGAATTTCGACTCATTTAAATCAACACTAATAATAACTAAAACATTGTTAAATAAAATAACATGCCCGATATTCCAACTCCAGTAGTACAGTTTTAAGACTCACATCTGGGTTTTATTGAGGTGTAATACTTTTATGTGCCTCTAAAGTCTCTCCAGTGTGAGTTCTCATGTGTTTCTTCAGGTTTCCACTTTTTTTAAAAACTTTACCACACATAGAGCAAATGTTAGGTTTTTCTCCAGTGTGAACTCTCGCATGTCTCTTCAGGCAACTACTGCTTGTAAAACCTTTACCACACAGAGAACAAATGTACGATTTTTCTCCTGTGTGAATTCGCTCATGTACTTTCATGTCCCAACGGTTTGTAAAAGCTTTACCACACTGAGAACAGTTATAAGGTTTTTCTCCAGTGTGTATTCTCACATGCGTCTTTAGATTTAAACTATGTCTAAAACCTTTACCACAATGAGAGCAGACGTAAGGTTTTTCTCCAGTGTGAATTGTAAAATGTGCCTTCAGGTCTCCACTAGTTTTAAAACCTTTACCACACTCAGAACAGACGTAAGGTTTTTCTCCAGTGTGATTTCTCACATGTATCTTCAGGCCTCCATTAGTTGTAAAACCTTTGCCACACTGAGAGCAGATGTAAGGTTTTTCTCCAGTGTGACTTCTCATGTGTGTCTTCAGGTGTGAATCAATTTTAAAACCTTTGCCACACTGGGAGCAGATGTAAGGTTTTTCTCCAGTGTGCATCCGCATGTGTATCTTCAGGTGAGACTTTGAGGGACATTTCTTCCCACACTCAGAACAGGTCACTGACCTCTGATCATCTTTCTTTTTGCTGAGAGCAACCATCCGGTTCTTCACAGAGTTTGAAGTTGACAGAGAGTCACTGGTTTCTCTCCAGTCTTCACTGTCATCAGTGTCAGATTCAGAAGACGGTGACCTCTGGTGGTCAGAGAGTAGAATTGAATTCAAGTCTGGTTCTGGTCCTCCACATTCTTTTTCATCAGCTTCTATTTTGATGTCTTTGATTGTCCAGCTGGTCAAAGACTCTCCTTCATCTTCTTCATCTTTAACCTTCTCATGGACAGGAGTGAAGGAAACTTCGTTTTCTCTTCTGAAGACACGAGGTTCTTGTTCCTCATGACTCAGACTGGAGCTGCACTCCTCCTGCTCCTCACTAGAAACTTCTTCTTCCTTTACCAGCACCTGCAGAACATCTACAGGGACACAAACACACTTCAGTCTCTGGATCATTCCTTCTTTCTTTGAGTTCCTGTCGTGTGGGAAGCTCAAGTCCTGACCTGCTCCCCTGTGTCTATTTTATGGGATGTGTTTACACCAAAAGAGGAAAGTTATACAACAGACCGGAGCCAAGAAAACAACTTAAACGGTCATTGTCAATAAATCATGTAACTTCGGGGAAATAAACGCTAACTAAGGACTGCCCACTGTGGAAGATCTTTAAAATTAAATGTGAATAATTGTGTCTTTGTGTGTCCTGTGACAGACTGGCGTCCTGTCCAGGGTGTCCCCCGTCTCTTGCCCCAAGAAGCTGGGACAGACTCCAGCCCCCCTGTGATCCCCATAAGAGAATGAATGAATAATAATAGTAAATTGTGTTCTAAGCATTGTTAACAATTTAACTTTTTAACCTTTTTTGTGTTTTTTTACTTGTTACGTTGTACAAAAATATTCCATAGATTCATGTTCTCAGCTGAAGCATATGTACATCGAGTGTCAGTGAAACTAATCGCTCAAACTATTGGATGGACTGAAAAATCTGGATCGAGACATCGTGACTTATTATAGTGCATTATGAATCCTAAGATGGATTTAATAGTCACCGCAAGACAATATGTTCACTTTAAAGCTCAGAATAGTTTTTAAGCAACAAGAGTGAAGACAAATTGTAATACATTAAAGGCGCCGACGAGGACGGCTGCCTCTCCAGTAGCTCCGCAGCAATTTCTATAATTTTCTGTTTTTCATTAATTTTTTTTACTGTAATTTTTTTAAATGGATACTTTTGAACATGGGGAGAATCGTCCTGTTTACTCAAGAGAGGATCTACTGTCGCTGAAGTCAATGGCACGGGCTGGAGATCGCCACGAGATCCCGATCTGACTTCAGCGCCGTTATCGTGGCTGTCGGGCAGGGAAGAGGCTAAAGGCTAAGCTAACGGACAATCGGAGACGTCGAAGATCAACGATCCCAACGATCACGATGGGGAACGTCAATTCACTGACGAATAAGATGGACGAGCTGTCTGCCCTCAACAACCAGCGGATCTACAGAGAGAGCAGCTTGTTGATCTTCACGGAGACGTGGCTCACTCACTGACTTCGGACTCACTCGTGGAGCTGCCTGGTTTCAGCTCCGTCAGAGCAGGAGGTCTGATCATGTACGTGAATAAACGCTGGTGTAGTCCGGGACACGTTACTGTGAAGAAAGTCTCGTGTTGTCAAGATTTAGAACTGTTGGCTGTCAGCATGCGTCCATATTATCTACCGCGTGAGTTCAGTCACGTGATCGCGCTGTGTGTCTACATTCCTGCGAGCGCTGCGGCGCCATCTGCCTGTGAGAAGATCCACACAATGACAGCTCGGCTTCAGAATCAACATCCTGACGCGTTTATCATCATCTCTGGAGACTTTAATCAACCTGGACTCTACTCTGCCTACTTTCCATCAGGCTGTGGATTGTCCCACCAGGAAAAACAGGAAAATTGACCTTCTTTATTCCAACTTGAAGGACGCCTACAGAGCCAAATCTCTTCCTCCACTTGGAAGGTCCGATCATAACCTGGTCCACCTTCAGTCACAGTACATTCCTCTGGTGCAGAGACAGACTGTGACCACTAAGACAATCAGAAAGTGGACACCAGCTGTGGAGGACGCCATCAGAGACTGTTTTGAAACAACAGACTGGGATGTGCTGCTGAGGTCTCATGGTGAGGACATCGAGGGTCAGACACACTGTCTAACAGATTATTTAAATTTCTGCTTGGACGTTGTCGCCCCTACTAAGACTGTCCGCTGTAACCCTAATAATAAACCGTGGGTAACAAAGGAGGTCAAGGATGTCCTTAACAGGAAGAAAGTGGCATTCAGGAGCAGAGACAGGGACGCCATGAGGTCAGCTCAGCAGGAGGTGAAGCGATGCTTGAAGGAGGCAAAGGACACCTACAGGAGGAGGTTGGAGGAGAAGCTGAGCCGAGAAGAAATAAGAGAGTCTGGGATGGTGTTAAAACCATCACTGGACACAAGACCAAGGCCTCTCTGACTGCAGTGGACACGGTGGAGGAGGCAAATGGACTGAACAACTTTTTCAACAGGTTTGAGCAGGTCACCTCACCCTCACTGCTGCCCGCCTCAGGACCTGCCCCACCTTCTTGTGCCCCCCTCAGCTCCACACAACCACTTCCCAGCTTCACCTCACTCCAGGTACAGGATGTACTTCGGAGGATTCGTCCAGGGAAGGCTGTTGGTCCTGATAAGGTGTCTGCTCGACTGCTAAAGACCTGCGCTGCTGAACTAGCTGAGCCACTCCAGCATGTCTTCAACCTCAGTCTACGGCAGGAGAAAGTACCAACTCTGTGGAAGACTTCCTGTATCGTTCCAGTCCCTAAAAAGATCCGACCAAATGTGCTGAGCGATTACAGACGGTGGCACTGACTTCGCAGCTGATGAAGACACTGGAGCAGCTGGTCCTCAAATATCTCAGGCCACAAGTCCAGCACGCGCAAGACCCCATGCAGTTTTCCTACCAGCCAGCAGTTGGTGTGGAAGATGCCATCCTTCACCTCCTGCATCTACTCCCACTTGGATAAAGGAAGTGGTTCAGTGAGAATCCCGTTCCTGGACTTTTCTAGTGCCTTCAACACTATCCAACCCACTCTGCTGCAGGACAAATTGACTAAGATGTATGTGGACCCTGGTCTGGTCTCCTGGATTACGGACTATCTTACGGATATCAAGTCTGACACTGTGGTGTGCAGTACAGGAGCACCTCAGGGGACAGTACTGGCCCCTCTCCTCTTCACCATCTACACTTCAGACTTCTGCTACAACTCAGAGCTGAGTCTCGTCCAGAAGTATGCTGACGACACTGCTATTGTTGGATGCATCAGGGACAACAGCGAAGACGAGTACACTGGAGTGAGAGGAACCACTTGCAGCTGAACACCTCAAAGACCAAGGAGCTGGTCTTGGACTTCGGGAGGTCCAGGACAAAGCCATGTCCAGTGTCCATCAGAGGCAACGAGGTGGAGATAGTGGACAACTATAAGTACCTCGGTGTGTGGATGGACAGTAAACTGGACTGGTCCTGCAATACAGACCATGTATATAAGAAGGTTCAGAGTAGACTGTACTTTCTGAGGAGGCTTCGATCATTTAACATCTGCAAGAAGCTCCTCTGCATGTTCTACCAGTCTGTAAGTAAGTAAGTAAGTAAGTAATATTTATTTATATAGCGCTTTTCGAGACCAGGGTCACAAAGCGCTTAAACAATCAAAACAATACTCAAAAAAGTACATACTTTAAAGATCAAGATAATACTGAGAACAACACAGGAGTTCGAGAAATTCAAGGAAAAGCCTGAACAAATAGAAACGTCTTAAGATGTTTCTTAAAGGAGTCCGTAGATCATCAAGAGCAAAGAGAGAGAAGATCGTTCCAAAGCTTAGGAGCAACAGCCTGAAAAGATTTCTCTCCTCTGGTCCTGAGCCGTGTGCGTGGAACCATAAGTAGATTCTGATCCACAGACCTCAGAGCCCGAGCTGGGGTGTAAGGCTGGATCAGATCAGTGATGTAAGGAGGAGCCTGACCATGAATAGAACTGAAAGTAAGAACCAGAATTTAAAAGTTGATCCTGAAAGAAACTGGAAGCCAGTGAAGAGTTTTAAGGACCGGAGAAATGTGAGTTCTTCTACTAGAGCGGCTCAGAGTTCTGAATCAACTGCAGGCGAGACACATCCTTCTTGTTAAGACATGAAAACAAACTGTTACAATAGTCCAGACGAGAAGAAACAAACGCATGGATTATAAGATCCAGATCATGTTGTGACAACATTTTCCTAAGTTTAGAGATTTTTCTCAGTTGAAGGAAACAGTTTCTGGTCAGTTTTCTACAGTGTTGAACAAGAGACATGTCTTTATCAAATACAACACCCAGGTTTCTCAGGCTCAGTTTGACAGACTGACCTAAGTCACTCAAGTACTGACTCAACCCTGAACTTTATCATCAACAATCACCAGTGTTTCAGTTTTGTCCACATTTAGCTGTAAAGTGTTTTCACTCATTGTTTGATTTCTAGCAAACAATTGACTAAGCTGTTCAGCCTCTAGGGCCCAGTTGGATCAAAAGAGCACTGTGGTGGCCAGTGTCATGTTCTATGCTGTGGTGTGTTGGGGTTGAAATGTGTCCAAGAGGAGGTCAACAGGTCAACAGGTCAACAGGTTGGACAGGTTGATCAGGAGGTCTGGCTCTGTGGTTGGAATGAAGCTGGACTCACTGGTGACAGTTGCTGAGAGGAGATCATTGAACAAACTACTGTCCATCATGGATGATGACAGTCATCCTCTGAACACTGTCATCAGTGAGCAGAGAAGCAGATGAAGCACGAATGCTCCTACCCAGGTGCAACACTAATAGACTCAGGGACTCATTCATCCCTCGGGCTATTAAATTGTACAATTCTGAGTTCGGGGGCAGGAGTGGAGTGAGAGTATCTGAATGTTCTGTTCCATGTTAGTCTTTGTATCCTTTTTCTTTGACCTATGTTCTTTGTCTTTATCTTTAGACTTAGATTGTGTCATCTTGTTCTTCCTCTTATGTTATTTTCTTATTTTATTTTTTATGTATTCTTTTTTATTGTTTATGAAAAATTGCTGGCTACTGGAAAAACAATTTTCAATCAATAAAGTTTTACCTTACCTTACCTTACCTTAAATAAAAGTTATACAACACAGTGTTTAGACATTATTTATATTCTTACACATATTTCACCAGCGAGTTTATTCTCAAGATTGTACTACCTCAGTATTTGTTTTGTTAGACTAGAAGAGATATATTCCATTGTATTCTGTTTTAAATGTGAATATAGAACAATTACACAGAAGATATCATTGTTGATGGTGAGTTTGTTGTGAAATATATAAGTTTAAATATTGTAAACTCAACTTTGTTTTCCTAGAGACCTGGTAAAGAGATGTATAGGTTTCACAATAAGCGTTTAACGATGTTAAAGCCTGTAAAAACACTTCTTTTTTTTTTAGCAAAAATGCGTATCCTCTTGTTTGAGATTTAAAATAAAGTCACGATATTTAAAATCACTGTTTACCCAAAACGTAATAATAAAAACAATAAGGCAACAATATTGATGAATTCTCTCGGTGAACATTCGGCTCAAATACATTTCGAACAACAATTTTCATGATATTTCTCTCTATATTTCACTACAATAACAGTGTTAGCTAGCGTTAGCCACTGTTAGCACTGTCCGCATTATAGTTTACATATACATTTAAAACACTTCAGAAACACTTCTATACATATGCGTCGAACAAGAATGTAGACTCGACCGACGTAGTGGTGAAAACACTAGTTAAAGTGGAATAAACACAACATTACAGGAGCTCAACTCACTGTTGACAATGCGCGCCGCCATCTTGGATTTTGAAACTCGGGGATGTGGATCCTGTCAGTACATCATACACTATCCTGGCTGCGCATGCGCGGCGTCGCGTCGCGAACTTGATAACGCCAAACACGTTCAACCTACAGTATCCGGGCTGCGCATGCGCGGGATTTCCTCTTTAACGTGGAGTCAAAGTTGTCCAACAATGATTGTAAACTTATTGTGTTGTTATGAAATAAACACGTGACGAACATCCGATCTTTGTTTACTTCATTAGTATTTTGTACACATCGCTATTATTAAACGAATCATAAATAAATGTTTGGACAGAGAATAATATAATCTAAATCTAAACTTTGACTAACTGTACGATACAAACCATAGTCTGTTTGAAATGAATTGATTTATAATGAGCTTTATTTTTATTCAGTGATTTCTAAAGTAGCATTTGATGACGTACAAAACTAGCGCCTCTGTCCACCGTCGTGTCTGTGGGTTGCCATGGTTGCAGTGCTTTTTGATTTGTGACGTCGCACTGATGATGACGTTGATGGTTCTCATCTGCATATTTCTCATTTGCATATTTCAATGAAACAAGAGTAAAAACAGTGTAATTACCACAGAGGTGACAAAAGATGACAGTAATTGAATAATTAAAACATTGTTATACATCTTAAGCTTTCTTTGGGATTCAATATTAAACCCAAAGTATTTTAACATGTATTTAAATATATTATCTGTAAAAACACAACAGAAAGAAAGTCACACACGAACATGCATCGATGTCCATCAGGGCCGACGATGACGGAGAGATTATGGATCAACTTCAATCCTGTGTTTGCTGCTGCACTGGTTTTCTGAGTGAATTCGACTTTAAGATTGTTTGACAATTTTATTACAACAATTCTGAAAATTAAATGAAACACCGATAAAGTTACTTCAGGAGAACAACGTTAATACAAAAAAAACATCACTTTAGGATATTCTACAACCATTTATTTCAAAAGACTAGTACATAAGATTTGATTTTGAAGACTCTGAATTCCTGTAAAAACACTTTCAAATCAGGGAGAAACAGATAATGACGAGTAAAAATCAACAAATGAGTTGATAAAGTGTCTGATCAGAAGAAAGTGTTTCGTGTTGCCGGCTCTTTTAAGAAATGCTGAAATATGTTTAAAATTGTTCATCAAATCAGTAAATCTGATTGTCATGTATAATGTTACACAATGTTACATCAAACATCCTCATGAGGTTTACACATCCATGCATCTATAGATCGTCTCATTCATTCATGAAGGACACATGACCCCTGAATAGAGGGATGCGTCTGTACATAACCAGCAGCAATATTAACTTCCTGCTGGTATCAAAACAGATCAGTTTTACTCAGTTCAGTTGTGAGAGGTGTTAAATAATTACCATTTCTTAAATGATCAGTTCTTGAGATGAGACAAATGGTGTCATCTGTGGTGGTCAGAGGGCGCAAGGTTCTCCAGTTCAAGGTTGTTATGTATATTCCATAGATATATTCCAACTACAGTTGTAGAGTTTTACAAAACACACTTGGATTATATTGTGATGTAATACTTGTATGTGCATCTTAAGACTTTCCAGAGTGAAGTCTCATGTGTTTAGTACAGTCTCTACTAGTTGTAAAACCTTTACCACAGTGAGAGCAGATGTAAGGTTTTTCTCCAGTGTGAATTCTCACATGTGCTTTCAGGTCTCTCCTAATTGTAAAACCTTTACCACACTCAGAGCAGACGTAAGGTTTTTCTCCAGTGTGAATTCTCAAATGTGCCTTCAGGTCTCCACTACTTGTAAAACCTTTACCACACTGAGAGCAGATGTAAGGTTTTTCTCCAGTGTGCATTCTCACATGCGTCGTTAAAGATGAACTACGTGTAAAACCTTTGTTACAATGAGAGCAGATGTAAGGTTTTTCTCCAGAGTGACCTCTCACATGTAACTTCAGCTCTCCACTAGTTGTAAAACCTTTACCACACTCAGAACAGACGTAAGGTTTTTCTCCAGTGTGAATTCTCACATGTGCTTTCAGGCCTCCACTGTTTGTAAAATATTTACCACACTGGGAGCAGACGAAAGGTTTTTCTCCGGTGTGAATTCTCAAATGTGCCTTCAGGCCTCCACTAGTTGTAAAACCTTTGCCACACTCAGAGCAGACGTAAGGTTTTTCTCGAGTGTGAATTCTCAAATGTGTCTTCAGGCCTCCACTACTTGTAAAACCTTTGCCACACTCAGAGCAGACGTAAGGTTTTTCTCCAGTGTGATATCTCAAATGCGTCTTTAGCGATGAACTACGTGTAAAACCTTTATTACAATGAGAGCAGATGTAAGGTTTTTCTCCAGTGTGAATCCGCATGTGTATCTTCAGGTGAAACTTTGAGGGACATTTCTTCCCACACTCAGAACAGGTCACTGACCTCTGATCATCTTTCTTTTTGCTGACAGCAACCATCCGATTCTTCACAGAGTTTGAAGTTGACAGAGAGTCACTGGTTTCTCTCCAGTCTTCACTGTCATCAGTGTCAGATTCAGAAGACGGCGACCTCTGGTGGTCAGAGAGTAGAATTGAATTCAAGTCTGGTTCTGGTCCTCCACATTCTTTTTCATCAGCTTCTATTTTGATGCCTTTGATTGTCCAGCTGGTCAAAGACTCTCCTTCATCTTCTTCATCTTTAACCTTCTCATGGACAGGAGTGAAGGAAACTTCGTTTTCTCTTTTGAAGACACGAGGTTCTTGTTCCTCATGACTCAGACTGGAGCTGCACTCCTCCTGCTCCTCACTAGAAACTTCTTCTTCCTTTACCAGCACCTGCAGAACATCTACAGGGACACAAACACACTTCAGTCTCTGGATCATTCCTTCTTTCTTTGAGTTCCTGTCGTGTGGGAAGCTCAAGTCCTGACCTGCTCCCCTGTGTCTATTTTATGGGATGTGTTTACACCAAAAGAGGAAAGTTATACAACAGACCGGAGCCAAGAAAACAACTTAAACGGTCATTGTCAATAAATCATGTAACTTCGGGGAAATAAACGCTAACTAAGGACTGCCCACTGTGGAAGATCTTTAAAATTAAATGTGAATAATTGTGTCTTTGTGTGTCCTGTGACAGACTGGCGTCCTGTCCAGGGTGTCCCCCGTCTCTTGCCCCAAGAAGCTGGGACAGACTCCAGCCCCCCTGTGATCCCCATAAGAGAATGAATGAATAATAATAGTAAATTGTGTTCTAAGCATTGTTAACAATTTAACCCCAACTTTTTAACTTATTTTGTGTTTTTTTACTTTGACGTTGTACAAAAATATTCCATAGATTCATGTTCTCAGCTGAAGCATATGTACATCGAGTGTCAGTGAAACTAATCGCTCAAACTATTGGATGGACTGAAAAATCTGGATCGAGACATCGTGACTTATTATAGTGCATTAGGAATCCTAAGATGGATTTAATAGTCACCGCAAGACAATATGTTCACTTTAAAGCTCAGAATAGTTCTTAAGCAACAAGAGTGAAGACAAATAAAAGTTATACAACACAGTGTTTAGACATTATTTATATTCTTACACATATTTCACCAGCGAGTTTATTCTCAAGATTGTACTACCTCAGTATTTGTTTTGTTAGACTAGAAGAGATATATTCCATTGTATTCTGTTTTAAATGTGAATATAGAACAATTACACAGAAGATATCATTGTTGATGGTGAGTTTGTTGTGAAATATATAAGTTAAAATATTGTAAACTCAACTTTGTTTTCCTAGAGACCTGGTAAAGAGACGTATAGGTTTCACAATAAGCGTTTAACGATGTTAGAAGCCTGTAAAAACACTTCTTCTTTTTTTTTAGCAAAAATGCGTTTCCTCCTGTTTGAGATTTAAAATAAAGTCACGATATTTAAAATCACTGTTTCCCCAAAACGTAATAATAAAAACAATAAGGCAACAATATTGATGAATTCTCTCGGTGAACATTCGACTCAAATACATTTCGAACAACAGTTTTCATGATATTTCTCTCTATATTTCACTACAATAACAGTGTTAGCTAGCGTTAGCCACTGTTAGCACTGTCCGCATTATAGTTTACATATACATTTAAAACACTTCAGAAACACTTCTATACATATGCGTCGAACAAGAATGTAGACTCGACCGACGTAGTGGTGAAAACACTAGTTAAAGTGGAATAAACACAACATTACAGGAGCTCAACTCACTGTTGACAATGCGCGCCGCCATCTTGGATTTTGAAACTCGGGGATGTGGATCCTGTCAGTACATCATACACTATCCTGGCTGCGCATGCGCGGCGTCGCAAACTTGATGACGCCACTACGGTTCTCTCACAAAGACCAAACGTTCAACCTACAGTGTCCGGGCTGCGCATGCGCGGGATTTATTTGAAAGCGGTTTAAAAACTCTTTAACGTGGAGTCAAAGTTGTCCAACAATGATTTTAAACGTATTGTGTTGTTATGAAATAAACACGTGACGAACATCTGATCTTTGTTTACTTCATTAGTATTTTGTACACATCGCTATTATTAAACGAATCATAAATAAATGTTTGGACAGAGAATAATAGAATCTAAATATAAACTTTGACTAACTGTACGATACAAACCATAGTCTGTTTGAAATGAATTGATTTATAATGAGCTTTATTTTTATTCAGTGATTTCTAAAGTAGCATTTGATGACGTACAAAACTAGCGCCTCTGTCCACCGTCGTGTCTGTGGGTTGCCATGGTTGCAGTGCTTTTTGATTTGTGACGTCGCACTGATGATGACGTTGATGGTTCTCATCTGCATATTTCTCATTTGTATATTTCAATGAAACAAGAGTAAAAACAGAGTAATTACCACAGAGGTGACAAAAGAAGACAGTAATTGAATAATTAAAACATTGTTATACATCTTAAGCTTTCTTTGAGATTCAATATTAAACCCAAAGTATTTAAAAATGTATTTAAATATATTATCTGTAAAAACACAAGAGAAAGAAAGTCACACACGAACATGCATCGATGTCCATCAGGGCCGACGATGACAATTTTATTACAACAATTCTGAAAATTCAAAATACTAGTACATAAGATTTGATTTTGAAGACTCTGAATTCCTGTAAAAACACTTTCAAATCAGGGAGAAACAGATAATGACGAGTAAAAAACAACAAATGAGTTGATAAAGTGTCTGATCAAAAGAAAGTGTTTCGTGTTGCCGGCTCTTTTAAGAAATGCTGAAATATGTTTAAAATTGTTCATCAAATCAGTAAATCTGATTGTCATGTACAATGTTACATCAAACATCCTCATGAGGTTTACACTTCCATGCATCTATAGATCGTCTCATTCATTCATGAAGGACACATGACCCCTGAATAGAGGGATGCATCTGTACATAACCAGCAGCAATATTAACTTCCTGCTGGTATCAATCAGTTCAGTTGTAAGAGGTGTTAAATAATTACCATTTCTTAAATGATCAGTTCTTAAGATGAGACAAATGGTGTCATCTGTGGGGGTCAGAGGGCGCAAGGTTCTCCAGTTCATGGTTGTTATGTATATTCCATAGATATATTCCAACTACAGTTGTAGAGTTTTACAAAACACACTTGGATTATATTGCGGTGTAATACTTTTATGTGCCTCTTTAATGAACTATATATATATATATAATCCCCCCCCAGGATATGTGTCAACATTCCTCCAAGTCAAGACAACACCAGACCAGGTGGGATTGGCATTTCACAATAGTTGCCTGAGTAATCACAGCAGGAAGGGTGATAGTTCAAGGCCATACGTTCCTTTAGCCCGAGTTCCCAAAGCAAGAAGGGTAAGAAGTTTGACAAATGGTCAAACAAAACTTTCGTTGACCGAGGTCAACAACACTTCATGCGAGATTCTGACCAACAAGAATCAGATAAAAGGAAGATTATGGCTTCCAGCAGATGCAGAGTCTGTGAAAATGCTATTCACCACTGAAACCATCAACAGATGTCTTCACACGCAAAATGTGTGTTTGTGTGTCTTGGATTATATTCATTGAAATGTTTATTACCTGCTTAAAGAAATATACTTGTAAGTGAATGGATCTACGTGCAAGGTGTTTGAAGTTATCAAAATGAAGAAAGAAATCACATATGAAATATATGAATAGAATTAATCATTATCAAAACCTTCTTTTTGCTAATCCTTATCCTAAATGTGTCATGTTTGGTGTTGTTTTAATGTCCGCGCTCCGTGGGAAACGAATCTAGAAAGAACAAATCGATTTAAAGCATTTTTAATGTACATTTGATTTTTCTTGTGTGTCAACCAATCAGAAGGGTCTGCCCCTTTTACGATCGCTGAGTTTCAGCATAAGAACTGCTGTTCAACTTAGCAGTGTCGTGTTGTCTCCTCCTAAAGAAAGAGCGTACCTCTTAACACCAGGGTGTACGTCGTAACATCAGAGTTTATCACCTCCCGCATGATAAACTGGGTCATCACCAACTTTGCCTTCAAGACGAAACTCCGGGCTCCTGACTTCAGCTCCTGCAAGCCCAAACTGAGGACCCGCTTCCAGCATCCTTCCAGACTCCACAAAGTTTTTGTGAGTCTTTTTCAATCTTGACCAGACCGGTCCGATTGTTCCTGTTGCTTGTCTTGAGTCTTGCTCCATAATATTGCAAGGAAGGGAAAACAATCGTTCTTTGTTTGTAGCTTTTATTCTAGCTTTGTCACAGCTCCGTTAGCACACCCGTCAGCAGCTGTGACAATCACATTTGCAGTACACGCCTATTTAACATTAAGTGTCCGCGATGCGGTAAATTGACGACAATGACGTCATTCAACAATACATACATCCAGTGCATGGCAAAACAAAACATAACACAATAAACCAAAATAAACATGAGAGCAGATCACTCAACAGTTCCAATATTCGCAGCATGTCTGCCCGACTGCGAATCTCAAGCAAGTGTTCCTGATCTAAAAGACTTTCCCTCAGCGGAGTGAGCATTCCAGGCGTTCAGCGCTGTTCACTCGAGGTGTCTACAACCAGGAAGCCGACACTGTGATTCATCGGAACGTTCGGTGGACCGAACGCAATCGCTTGGCCCCCTCGTCGAAAGAACTTTTATCCCCTCGTTCCTGACTGTCATCGTCATCTCCTTCATCCCCATCCTCACCTCCAGCTCCGTTGGCATCCACTCGCTTGCCACCTTCATCTGGTCTCCAGCTGCTGCCTAAACCTCCATTCAACATCTACCGTCAAGTAAGAAGCTGATCACTTCATCTTGAACAAATTGATTTGTGTCTGCGTTGTTTAATATGCGGGTAGTCCATTAAGATTTCGTAAACGATTCTTTTCCCTTTTTCGTTTTTATTCTCGGTTCCAACCTTGCCATAACATACTAATTTTTGTCATTCATTATTCATGCCTTTTAAATAAAGGTATAAAACGTCACGTCGTTGTTCCCGTCTCTATTTTGGTGAAATTAACGGTCAATTTAAGAGCCTCTTACTCAGTAAAGAACAGATAATCACGACAAAAAAGAAGTAACTTCAGTTAAATGAGATTGATTTAAACTAGTGTTTCATAGTTAATTAATTAGGCCAATTAATTAATTATTATACACGTAAATGTAATAGTTTTCCTTGCACTATAAAACAAGGGTGGTGTCCCTTTTCTTCAGGTAAATCTTACCTAGAGGCAATTTTAAAGTTAAATCTACCAGAACTTAGATGTTCTGAAAATAAACCTTTTTATAAGGAATATAAAACTACTACACTCTTAAGACTTTCCAGGGTGAAGTCTCATGTGTTTCGTACAGCTTTTACTAGTTGTAAAACCTTTACCACACTGAGAGCAGATGTAAGGTTTTTCTCCAGTGTGAATTCTCACATGCATCTTTAGAGATAAACTACGTGTAAAACCTTTATTACAATGAGAGCAGATGTAAGGTTTTTCTCCAGAGTGAATTCTCACATGCGTCTTTAGAGATAAACTACGTGTAAAAGCTTTATTACAATAAGAGCAGATGTAAGGTTTTTCTTCAGAGTGAATTCTCACATGTATCTTCAGGCTTCCGCTAGTTGTAAAATGTTTACCACACTGAGAGCAGGCGTAAGGTTTTTCTCCAGTGTGAATTCTCAAATGTGCCTTCAGGTCTCCACTAGTTGTAAAACCTTTACCACACTCGGAACAGACGTAAGGTTTTTCTCCAGTGTGAATTCTCACGTGTGTCTTCAGGCCTCCACTAGTTGTAAAACCTTTACTACACTCAGAACAGACGTAAGGTTTTTCTCCAGTGTGAATTCTCACGTGTGTCTTGAGGCTTCCTCTAGTTGTAAAACCTTTGCCACACTGAGAGCAGATGTAAGGTTTTTCTCCAGTGTGACTTCTCATGTGTGCCTTCAGGTGTGAATCAATTTTAAAACCTTTACCACACTGAGAGCAGATGTAAGGTTTTTCTCCAGTGTGAATCCGCATGTGTATCTTCAGGTGAAACTTTGAGGGACATTTTCTCCCACACTCAGAACAGGTCACTGACCTCTGATCATCTTTCTTTTTGCTGACAGCAACCATCCGATTCTTCACAGAGTTTGAAGTTGACAGAGAGTCACTGGTTTCTCTCCAGTCTTCACTGTCATCAGTGTCAGATTCAGGAGACGGTGACCTCTGGTGGTCAGAGAGTAGAATTGAATTCAAGTTTGGTTCTGGTCCTCCACATTCTTTTTCATCAGCTTCTATTTTGATGTCTTTGATTGTCCAGCTGGTCAAAGACTCTCCTTCATCTTCTTCATCTTTAACCTTCTCATGGACAGGAGTGAAGGAAACTTCGTTTTCTCTTCTGAAGACACGAGGTTCTTGTTCCTCATGACTCAGACTGGAGCTGCACTCCTCCTGCTCCTCACTAGAAACTTCTTCTTCCTTTACCAGCACCTGCAGAACATCTACAGGGACACAAACACACTTCAGTCTCTGGATCATTCCTTCTTTCTTTGAGTTCCTGTCGTGTGGGAAGCTCAAGTCCTGACCTGCTCCCCTGTGTCTATTTTATGGGATGTGTTTACACCAAAAGAGGAAAGTTATACAACAGACCGGAGCCAAGAAAACAACTTAAACGGTCATTGTCAATAAATCATGTAACTTCGGGGAAATAAACGCTAACTAAGGACTGCCCACTGTGGAAGATCTTTAAAATTAAATGTGAATAATTGTGTCTTTGTGTGTCCTGTGACAGACTGGCGTCCTGTCCAGGGTGTCCCCCGTCTCTTGCCCCAAGAAGCTGGGACAGACTCCAGCCCCCCTGTGATCCCCATAAGAGAATGAATGAATAATAATAGTAAATTGTGTTCTAAGCATTGTTAACAATTTAACTTTTTAACCTTTTTTGTGTTTTTTTACTTTGACGTTGTACAAAAATATTCCATAGATTCATGTTCTCAGCTGAAGCATATGTACATCGAGTGTCAGTGAAACTAATCGCTCAAACTATTGGATGGACTGAAAAATCTGGATCGAGACATCGTGACTTATTATAGTGCATTATGAATCCTAAGATGGATTTAATAGTCACCGCAAGACAATATGTTCACTTTAAAGCTCAGAATAGTTTTTAAGCAACAAGAGTGAAGACAAATAAAAGTTATACAACACAGTGTTTAGACATTATTTATATTCTTACACATATTTCACCAGCGAGTTTATTCTCAAGATTGTACTACCTCAGTATTTGTTTTGTTAGACTAGAAGAGATATATTCCATTGTATTCTGTTTTAAATGTGAATATAGAACAATTACACAGAAGATATCATTGTTGATGGTGAGTTTGTTGTGAAATATATAAGTTAAAGTATTGTAAACTCAACTTTGTTTTCCCAGAGACCTGGTAAAGAGATGTATAGGTTTCACAATAAGCGTTTAACGATGTTAGAAGCCTGTAAAAACACTTTTGAAAAAACACTCATTTTTAGCAACAATGCGTTTCCTCTTGTTTGAGATTTAAAATAAAGTCACGATATTTAAAATCACTGTTTACCCAAAACGTAATAATAAAAACAATAAGGCAACAATATTGATGAATTCTCTCGGTGAACATTCGGCTCAAATACATTTCGAACAACAGTTTTAATGATATTTCTCTCTATATTTCACTACAATAACAGTGTTAGCTAGCGTTAGCCACTGTTAGCACTGTCCGCATTATAGTTTACATATACATTTAAAACACTTCAGAAACACTTCTATACATATGCGTCGAACAAGAATGTAGACTCGACCGACGTAGTGGTGAAAACACTAGTTAAAGTGGAATAAACACAACATTACAGGAGCTCAACTCACTGTTGACAATGCGCGCCGCCATCTTGGATTTTGAAACTCGGGGATGTGGATCCTGTCAGTACATCATACACTATCCTGGCTGCGCATGCGCGGCGTCGCGAATTTGATGACGCCACTACGGCTCAATCACAAAGACCAAAATTCAATCTACAGTATCCGGCCTGCGCATGCGCGGGATTTACTTGAAAGCGGTTTAAAAACTCTTTAACGTGGAGTCAAAGTTGTCCAACAATGATTTTAAACTTATTGTGTTGTTATGAAATAAACACGTGACGAACATCCGATCTTTGTTTACTTCATTAGTATTTTGTACACATCGCTATTATTAAACGAATCATAAATAACTGTTTGGACAGAGAATAATAGAATCTAAATCTAAACTTTGACTAACTGTACGATACAAACCATAGTCTGTTTGAAATGAATTGATTTATAATGAGCTTTATTTTTATTCAGTGATTTCTAAAGTAGCATTTGATGACGTACAAAACTAGCGCCTCTGTCCACCATCGTGTCTGTGGGTTGCCATGGTTGCAGTGCTTTTTGATTTGTGACGTCGCACTGATGATGACGTTGATGGTTCTCATCTGTGCCTGAGAGAGTTCGTGTGCTCTAGCAACGTCCACTGCTTTCTCCAAGTCACTTCTGAAGGTTCAAAGGTTTCTCTCTCACTCTGAGTTGATTCCAAACACGACGCGGTCGCGGATCATCTCATCCTCACTTGCAAACACAGTCTTTCACCAGCAGCTTCAGCTCCGTGACAAACTGTTGTTTCTGTGTTACCCTGCACTTTCTCATGAAACCTGGATCTGGCAAATAGGGTGTTCTTCTTTGGCATCACGTATTCCTCGAAGTGGTCATAGTAGATCCTCACACACACAGAAACCTTCAAATAAGTTGATACAACTTTATCACCTTTACATGATCTAATTTGATCAGATATCGCTGATGTTATACGTTCTTTATTTCTTGATGTTTCTTGTTAAGTTGCTTCATTTCTGTCAGATATGTCTCATAAACAGGATAAAAAAGTTGGTGCTGCTGCAGTTGTTATGGCAACAGATGTGTCAACAACATGTTCACAGCCTGCAGATGACGTGTACATTTGCATATTTCAATGAAACAAGAGTAAAAACAGTGTAATTACCACAGAGGCGACAAAAGACGACAGTAATTGAATTATTAAAACATTGTTATACATCTTAAGCTTTCTTTGTGATTCAATATTAAACCCAAAGTATTTTAAAATGTATTTAAATATATTATCTGTAAAAACACAAGAGAAAGAAAGTCACACACGAACATGCATCGATGTCCATCAGGGCCGACGATGACGGAGAGATTATGGATCAACTTCAATCCTGTGTTTGCTGCTGCACTGGTTTTCTGAGTGAAGTCGACTTTAAGATTGTTTGACAATTTTATTACAACAATTCTGAAAATTAAATGAAACACCGATAAAGTTACTTCAGGAGAACAACGTTAATATCAAAAAAACATCACTTTAGGATATTCTACAACCATTTATTTCAAAAGACTAGTACATAAGATTTGATTTTGAAGACTCTGAATTCCTGTAAAAACACTTTCAAATCAGGGAGAAACAGATAATGACGAAATTTGTTTAAAATTGTTCATCAAATCAGTAAATCTGATTGTCATGTATAATGTTACATCAAACATCCTCATGAGGTTTACACATCCATGCATCTATAGATCGTCTCATTCATTCATGAAGGACACATGACCCCTGAATAGAGGGATGCGTCCGTACATAACCAGCAGCAATATTAACTTCCTGCTGGTATCAATCAGATCAGTTTTACTCAGTTCAGTTGTAAGAGGTGTTAAATAATTACCATTTCTTAAATGATGAGTTCTTGAGATGAGACAAATGGTGTCATCTGTGGTGGTCAGAGGGCGCAAGGTTCTCCAGTTCATGGTTGTTATGTATATTCCATAGATATATTCCAACTACAGTTTTATAGTTTTACAAAACACACTTGGATTATATTGCGGTGTAATACTTGTATGTGCATCTTAAGACTTTCCAGAGTGAAGTCTCATGTGTTTAGTACAGCCTTTACTAGTTGTAAAACCTTTACCACACTGAGAGCAGATGTAAGGTTTTTCTCCAGTGTGAATTCTCACATGTGCTTTCAGGTCTCCCCTAATTATAAAAGCTTTACCACACTGAGAACAGACGTAAGGTTTTTCTCCAGTGTGAATTCTCAAATGTGCCTTCAGGCCTCCACTACTTGTAAAACCTTTACCACACTGAGAGCAGATGTAAGGTTTTTCTCCAGTGTGAATTCTCAAATGTACCTTCAGGTCTCCACTACTTGTAAAACCTTTACCACACTGAGAGCAGATGTAAGGTTTTTCTCCAGTGTGCATTCTCACATGCGTCGTTAAAGATGAACTACGTGTAAAACCTTTGTTACATTGAGAGCAGATGTAAGGTTTTTCTCCAGAGTGACCTCTCACATGTAACTTCAGCTCTCCACTAGTTGTAAAACCTTTACCACACTCAGAACAGAGGTAAGGTTTTTCTCCAGTGTGAATTCTCACATGTGCTTTCAGGCCTCCACTGTTTGTAAAATATTTACCACACTGGGAGCAGACGTAAGGTTTTTCTCCGGTGTGAATTCTCAAATGTGCCTTCAGGCCTCCACTAGTTGTAAAAAAATTGCCACACTGGGAGCAGACGTAAGGTTTTTCTCCAGAGTGAACTCTCAAATGCGTCGTTAAAGATGAACTACGTGTAAAACCTTTGTTACAATGAGAGCAGATGTAAGGTTTTTCTCCAGAGTGACCTCTCACATGTAACTTCAGGTCTCCACTAGTTGTAAAACCTTTACCACACTCAGAACAGACGTAAGGTTTTTCTCCAGTGTGAATTCTCACATGTGCTTTCAGGCCTCCACTGTTTGTAAAATATTTACCACACTGGGAGCAGACGTAAGGTTTTTCTCCAGTGTGAATTCTCAAATGTGCCTTCAGGCCTCCACTAGTTGTAAAACCTTTGCCACACTCAGAGCAGATGCAAGGTTTTTCTCCAGTGTGAATCCGCATGTGTATCTTCAGGTGAAACTTTGAGGGACATTTCTTCCCACACTCAGAACAGGTCACTGACCTCTGATCATCTTTCTTTTTGCTGACAGCAACCATCCGGTTCTTCACAGAGTTTGAAGTTGACAGAGAGTCACTGGTTTCTCTCCAGTCTTCACTGTCATCAGTGTCAGATTCAGAAGACGGTGACCTCTGGTGGTCAGAGAGTAGAATTGAATTCAAGTCTGGTTCTGGTCCTCCACATTCTTTTTCATCAGCTTCTATTTTGATGTCTTTGATTGTCCAGCTGGTCAAAGACTCTCCTTCATCTTCTTCATCTTTAACCTTCTCATGGACAGGAGTGAAGGAAACTTCGTTTTCTCTTCTGAAGACACGAGGTTCTTGTTCCTCATGACTCAGACTGGAGCTGCACTCCTCCTGCTCCTCACTAGAAACTTCTTCTTCCTTTACCAGCACCTGCAGAACATCTACAGGGACACAAACACACTTCAGTCTCTGGATCATTCCTTCTTTCTTTGAGTTCCTGTCGTGTGGGAAGCTCAAGTCCTGACCTGCTCCCCTGTGTCTATTTTATGGGATGTGTTTACACCAAAAGAGGAAAGTTATACAACAGACCGGAGCCAAGAAAACAACTTAAACGGTCATTGTCAATAAATCATGTAACTTCGGGGAAATAAACGCTAACTAAGGACTGCCCACTGTGGAAGATCTTTAAAATTAAATGTGAATAATTGTGTCTTTGTGTGTCCTGTGACAGACTGGCGTCCTGTCCAGGGTGTCCCCCGTCTCTTGCCCCAAGAAGCTGGGACAGACTCCAGCCCCCCTGTGATCCCCATAAGAGAATGAATGAATAATAATAGTAAATTGTGTTCTAAGCATTGTTAACAATTTAACCCCAACTTTTTAACTTATTTTGTGTTTTTTTACTTTGACGTTGTACAAAAATATTCCATAGATTCATGTTCTCAGCTGAAGCATATGTACATCGAGTGTCAGTGAAACTAATCGCTCAAACTATTGGATGGACTGAAAAATCTGGATCGAGACATCGTGACTTATTATAGTGCATTATGAATCCTAAGATGGATTTAATAGTCACCGCAAGACAATATGTTCACTTTAAAGCTCAGAATAGTTCTTAAGCAACAAGAGTGAAGACAAATAAAATTTATACAACAGTGTTTAGACATTATTTATATTCTTACACATATTTCACCAGCGAGTTTATTCTCAAGATTGTACTACCTCAGTATTTGTTTTGTTAGACTAGAAGAGATATATTCCATTGTATTCTGTTTTAAATGTGAATATAGAACAATTACACAGAAGATATCATTGTTGATGGTGAGTTTGTTGTGAAATATATAAGTTAAAATATTGTAAACTCAACTTTGTTTTCCTAGAGACCTGGTAAAGAGATGTATAGGTTTCACAATAAGCGTTTAACGATGTTAGAAGCCTGTAAAAACACTTTTGAAAAAACACTCATTTTTAGCAACAATGCGTTTCCTCTTGTTTGAGATTTAAAATAAAGTCACGATATTTAAAACGAAAGTTACGTATGTAACTAATAGTTTGCCTAGGACTCGCAGAAACTCCACATAATGCAACCACTTGCCCCTGCAAAAGAGGGGAAGGAGGCGGGTCGTCCACCCGCTGTGGTGACGGCCAGGCCTTCATTGAGACGGTATCGAGTGTCATCCTTGTGCTCTGGAGGGAACCAGGCAACTCTTTGTAGAGTTCAACCCAAGACCTAGTCGAGACACATGGGAAAGAAGGCTTGTGGTGTCCAGGGACGGAGCACAGATGAGCCAATCATCTGGATAGGGTAGGATCTTCATGCCCTGCTACTGCAGGGGCGAGAGGGCTGCCATCACAACCAATGTTCCCTCTAATTTTTTTCGCGTCTGAGCAAACATCTCCCTGAGCCTCCATTGTACCACTGTGAGCAACAGACTGTCATCAGGCCAGTATCGCATCCATTCAATATTAACTTGGGATAATATCATTGATTTATATAATAACCATGTCATCTTTGACAATTAATATTATGCTTCCTAGCTCCAATCATATGATTTAATTATCAATTTCTCTAAATTCTACATTCAAATGATATACTATTTTGTGGAATAGTCACATCTTCAAGAAGAGATCAATGTCAGTCCATGATTGTTACCCATGGAAAGTATTTATTTATCATAATCTTAAATTTTCTATTTAAATGATCTAAAACAGGGGTGTCACACTTTTTCGGTTTGCGAGCTACTTTTATAAAGATCAAGTCCACAAGATCGACCTTCACATCCTTCACTCAGATGACTTGCACTGAATGAAGTGAATGGACTGATAATCAGTGATGATGGAAGGATGTGTGGATTTAATCATCTTCATATTAATGCTGACTTACATAAATAACTAGATTCAAATAGTTCAGTATGTGAGGAGCATATTTCCTCATAAGAAGATACTTTTCCTCTGAGGGTAACTTCCAAAAATGTCCATGAGATCCATGAGATCCATGAGATCCATGAGTTCCATGAGATCTATGAGTTCCATGAGATCCATGAGACCCATGAGATCCATGAGACCCATGAGATCTATGAGATCCATGAGACCCATGAGATCCATGAGATCCATGAGATCCATGAGACCCATGAGATCCATGAGATCCATGAGATCCATGAGATCCATGAGACCTGGTCTTAAGTGTCAGTCTGTGTTAAATCTCATCCTCCACTGCAGACAAGTTCAGACTCATATGTACTAAGAATTGCATTGATTTCCTACTAAAAATGCTCATTAATTCGAACCCAAATGATGCACAAAAAATATTCACGTGTAAGAATCTGTTCTTGACACGAATTCAAGCCATTTTCCTTTGTTCATCAAAATCAACAAAGACTTCAGACGGGTTCATCCCTTTCCATGCTTTCAATATGTCCATCATATTTAAACGAAACAAGAGACTTAAGTTTCTCCATTTCTGTGATCATGAAAAAACAAATGGAAACATGAATTCAAACTAACAGTTTATATTTGTTAATTTTAAACATGTCTGACATGAATCACACTATTGTAAATGAGTTGAGATGTCTTCGGTGTAAATGTTTATATTTTACATACACGGTTATTAACAAGAATACTGCATTTACAGAGGCGACCAGTGGATTATTTACATTTTAATAAAACACGCATTATTTTGTTCGATATATTATTAAAAAAAACAAAGCTTATAATTCTATATCTTTTTTCTCAACTGCGTAAAATGACTGCCGGGAAGACGTTTTGCTCTTTTTATTCTCGATTCATATTAACTTTGCCGTGCGTTCACTGGAGGAGGCGGGAGCTTACATTGGCTGCTGTGCATGTCAATCAAATTGACAACCAATCGGCGCACTGCACGGTGCCACAGCGTGTATGGGCGCATACACAAGCGCTGTGTGGGAACATTGCTCACAACCCTGGTAAATACCCGTGGCGGGGTAGAGGCCCGAACGGGAGCACCCTGAACTGAAAATGACGCACGAACCTCAGCGGACAGCTGCTGTTGAGTCTGTCTAGCTTGGACAGCCTCTAGCGCTGCAGGTCCAAACAGCTCCCCCGGTTCCACTGGAACACTGCGGAGGGTTCTCCTGCATGCCTCAGTAAGAGGTGGTTGTGCCAGCCAAATCTGGCGGCGAGCCTGGATGAGAGTGGACACCAACCGCCCCAGCTCTCTAGACATCAGCGCGAATGCCTGCAAGGAAGTCACTGAAATTATGGACGGAAGCATCCAGTGAAGTCTCTTGTAGGGATGCTGATAAAGCAAGCATCAGGTGGGACATAGAATTGCCTATGCGTCCAATGCATGCCGCTGCGTCATAGGCTTTGCAGAGCAAATCATCCGTCACCCAACACTGGGGACGAGGACACCTCGCATCCGGTCTCAGAGCCTCATTAGGTGAAACAAATGACGCAGCTATTGTCGGTTCAACCGCTGATATGCGGCCCAAGCCAAACTTGGGTGCATTCTGCATGGCTGCCAGGGTCCGGCCGTCTGAAGTTGCATGAGAGAAGGCTCTAGAGTCCCTCCAGCATGCATGGAACTCCCTCAAATATTGGTCAGATGGAGGCTCAGTAAAGTTGGCGGGAGCTGATCCACGCCTGAAAAAAGCACTGGCCGAAGCTGGCTGAGCCTGCGGTATATCCAACTGTAGGCAAGCCATGGCCGCCCCCATTGAGCCGTCTTCAGAACCAACAGTAGAGCTGTGGGCTGAAGAACGGGAGCCCGCCGCGGAGGCGTGGGAGGCTACATGCTGTGGCACCACTTCCTCTCAATATTCGGCGAACTCAGTGGCTGAAGCTGCCATTGAAATTACATCTTCCTCTGGTTCCAAGATGGCTGGAGGAGGAGCAGGATTACCCAACTCTCTTTCACCAGTCCCAGACTTGAAGGCCAAGAAGAAGGATTTCATCTGATTAACATCCTCTGCTAATTGGTCCACCTTGGAAGCAAGTCCAGACTCTTTAACCTTCTTCCTAGAAGTGGGGCCTCTAGTCTCAGCAGCCCGACGTTTAGATCGGCCGGATTGAGCTGGAGTCTGTCGCTGGGCTGAGGTCAACTGCTCAGGCAATGAAACAAGGCCCAACAGTTGTTCCACCTCAGCAAGTCTAGCAGCCCTCACTCCCCGGGGCATGAAGCTGCAGTTCATGCAGGGATCGGAGCGAGAGCACTGCCTTCACCAGCTAAGGGTAACTGAATAATGCGACAACCGAGTTGGCGCCAATTAATGTAAACAATAATATGCCGAGCAAAAAAACGCAGGCAAAAGATGTCCCATATAATGAGATAGAAGTAGCACAAATGTTGGGAGAGGGAGCGAATACACTGTCGTCACCAACAAATATAAAAATATAACCAAAAGCGAGTGTAATAGGTTGCACCGGTAGTTAATAACGGTCGCTGTATATCAGCGGTAAAAATGTCGGGAGAGGGAGCAAACACACTGCCGTCACCAACAAGTAATCAAAATACAACTTAATGCTAGTACAACAGGTTGTACTGACATTCAATGATATATAAATATTGAGAGTACAATGTTGGGAGAGGGAGCAAACACACTGCCGTCACCAACAAAGAATTAATGCAACCAAAAGTGATTACAACAGGTTGCACCGAACAAAATGTAAAAAGAAAAGTTGGTAATTAGCCAAACGATGATGATCCGAGGCGGAAGTGTCCACGACAAACCGCTACAACTTCTCAGCGTCAAAGTCCTTTGCAGCCTCTGGAGGGCGAAAGGTTTGCAGCTCCGACAGAAGTCAAGAGACTACCAACGCACAAAAGAACCAATACTTTGATCTAGCTCGTGACATGCGATCTACCTGCGCAGCGAGAAGATGAAAAGGAACAGATCCTCTGATGTCACCGGAAGATATACCCTATCCGGGGTCATCAGGGGTCCCAAGCTACTTTTTGGTATTAACACTCGAACAGCGCATGCGCGAGATGGATACATTCAGTGCTTGAAGCACCGCATCTGGCGGTCATCCAGGACTCATAGAACCGTAGTTACATACGTAACTTTCGTTGTAATATCGTGACTTTATTTTAAATCTCAAACAAGAGGAAACGCATTGTTACTAAAAATGAGTGTTTTTTCAAAAGTGTTTTTACAGGCTTCTAACATCGTTAAACGCTTATTGTGAAACCTATACATCTCTTTACCAGGTCTCTAGGAAAACAAAGTTGAGTTTACAATATTTTAACTTGTATATTTCACAACAAACTCACCATCAACAATGATATCTTCTGTGTAATTGTTCTATATTCACATTTAAAACAGAATACAATGGAATATATCTCTTCTAGTCTAACAAAACAAATACTGAGGTAGTATAATCTTGAGAATAAACTCGCTGGTGAAATATGTGTAAGAATATAAATAATGTCTAAACACTGTGTTGTATAACTTTTATTTGTCTTCACTCTTGTTGCTTAAGAACTATTCTGAGCTTTAAAGTGAACATATTGTCTTGCGGTGACTATTAAATCCATCTTAGGATTCATAATGCACTATAATAAGTCACGATGTCTCGATCCAGATTTTTCAGTCCATCCAATAGTTTAGTTCCAAAATAAAGTCACGATAATTTAAATCACTGTTTCCCCAAAACGTAATAATAAAAACAATAAGGCAACAATATTAATGAATTCTCTCGGTGAACATTCGGCTCAAATACATTTCGAACAACAGTTTTAATGATATTTCTCTCTATATTTCACTACAATAACAGTGTTAGCTAGCGTTAGCCACTGTTAGCACTGTCCGCATTATAGTTTACATATACATTTAAAACACTTCAGAAACACTTCTATACATATGCGTCGAACAAGAATGTAGACTCGACCGACGTAGTGGTGAAAACACTAGTTAAAGTGGAATAAACACAACATTACAGGAGCTCAACTCACTGTTGACAATGCGCGCCGCCATCTTGGATTTTGAAACTCGGGGATGTGGATCCTGTCAGTAAATCATACACTATCCTGCCTGCGCATGCGCGGCGTCGCGAACTTGATGACGCCACTACGCTTCTCTCACAAAGACCAAACACGTTCAACCTACAGTATCCGGGCTGCGCATGCGCGGGATTTACTGGAAAGCGGTTTAAAAACTCTTTAACGTGGAGTCAAAGTTGTCCAACAATGATTTTAAACGTATTGTGTTGTTATGAAATAAACACGTGACGAACATCCGATCTTTGTTTACTTCATTAGTATTTTGTACACATCGCTATTATTAAACGATTCATAAATAAATGTTTGGACAGAGAATAAAAGAATCTAAATATAAACTTTGACTAACTGTACGATACAAACCATAGTCTGTTTGAAATGAATTGATTTATAATGAGCTTTATTTTTATTCAGTGATTTCTAAAGTAGCATTTGATGACGTACAAAACTAGCGCCTCTGTCCACCGTCGTGTCTGTGGGTTGCCATGGTTGCAGTGCTTTTTGATTTGTGACGTCGCACTGATGATGACGTTGATGGTTCTCATCTGTGCCTGAGAGAGTTCGTGTGCTCTAGCAACGTCCACTGCTTTCTCCAAGTCACTTCTGAAGGTTCAAAGGTTTCTCTCTCACTCTGAGTTGATTCCAAACACGACGCGGTCGCGGATCATCTCATCCTCACTTGCAAACACAGTCTTTCACCAGCAGCTTCAGCTCCGTGACAAACTGTTGTTTCTGTGTTACCCTGCACTTTCTCATGAAACCTGGATCTGGCAAATAGGGTGTTCTTCTTTGGCATCACGTATTCCTCGAAGTGGTCATAGTAGATCCTCACACACACAGAAACCTTCAAATAAGTTGATACAACTTTATCACCTTTACATGATCTAATTTGATCAGATATCGCTGATGTTATACGTTCCTTATTTCTTGATGTTTCTTGTTAAGTTGCTTCATTTCTGTCAGATATGTCTCATAAACAGGATAAAAAAGTTGGTGCTGCTGCAGTTGTTATGGCAACAGATGTGTCAACAACATGTTCACAGCCTGCAGATGACGTGTACATTTGCATATTTCAATGAAACAAGAGTAAAAACAGTGTAATTACCACAGAGGCGACAAAAGAAGACAGTAATTGAATTATTAAAACATTGTTATACATCTTAAGCTTTCTTTGTGATTCAATATTAAACCCAAAGTATTTTAAAATGTATTTAAATAAATTATTTGTAAAAACACAAGAGAAAGAAAGTCACACACGAACATGCATCGATGTCCATCAGGGCCGACGATGACAATTTTATTACAACAATTCTGAAAACTAAATGAAACACCGATAAAGTTACTTCAGGAGAACAACGTTGATATAAAAAAACATCACTTTAGGATATTCTACAACCATTTATTTCAAAAGACTAGTACATAAGATTTGATTTTGAAGACTCTGAATTCCTGTAAAAACACTTTCAAATCAGGGAGAAACAGATAATGAGGAAATTTGTTTAAAATTGTTCATCAAATCAGTAAATCTGATTGTCATGTACAATGTTACATCAAACATACTCAGGAGGTTTACACATCCATGCATCTATAGATCGTCTCATTCATTCATGAAGGACACATGACCCCTGAATAGAGGGATGCGTCTGTACATAACCAGCAGCAATATTAACTTCCTGCTGGTATCAATCAGATCAGTTTTACTCAGTTCAGTTGTGAGAGGTGTTAAATAATTACCATTTCTTAAATGATCAGTTCTTAAGATGAGACAAATGGTGTCATCTGTGGTGGTCAGAGGGCGCAAGGTTCTCCAGTTCATGGTTGTTATGTATATTCCATAGATATATTCCAACTAAAGTTGTAGAGTTTTACAAAACACACTTGGATTATATTGCGGTGTAATACTTGTATGTGCCTCTTAAGATTTTCCAGAGTGAAGTCTCATGTGTTTCGTACAGCGGCTACTAGTTGCAAAACCTTTACCACACTGAGAGCAGATGTAAGGTTTTTCTCCAGTGTGAATTCTCACATGCGTCATTAGAGATGAACTACATGTAAAACCTTTATTACAATGAGAGCAGATGTAAGGTTTTTCTCCAGTGTGAATTCTCACATGCGTCATTAGAGATGATCTACATGTAAAACCTTTATTACAATGAGAGCAGATGTAAGGTTTTTCTCCAGAGTGAACTCTCACATGTATCTTTAGTCCTCCACTACCTGTAAAACCTTTACCACACTCAGAACAGACGTAAGGTTTTTCTCCAGCGTGAATTCTCACATGTACTTTCAGGTCTCTCTTAGTTGTAAAACCTTTACCACACTCAGAGCAGACGTAAGGTTTTCCTCCAGTGTGAATTCTCAAATGTTCCTTCAGGTCTCCACTAGTTGTAAAACCTTTACCACACTGAGAGCAGATGTAATGTTTTTTTTCAGTGTGCATTCTCACATGCGTCATTAGAGATGAACTACGTGTAAAACCTTTATTACAATGAGAGCAGATGTAAGGTTTTTCACCAGAGTGAGCTCTCACATGTATCTTTAGTCCTCCACTACCTGTAAAACCTTTACCACACTCAGAACAGACGTAAGGTTTTTCTCCGGTGTGACTTCTCACATGTGCTTTCAGGCCTCCACTGTTTGTAAAATATTTACCACACTGGGAGCAGACGTAAGGTTTTTCTCCAGTGTGAATTCTCAAATGTGCCTTCAGGTCTCCACTAGTTGAAAAACCTTTACCACACTGGGAGCAGATACAAGGTTTTTCTCCAGTGTGAATTCTCAAATGTGCCTTCAGGCCTCCACTAGTTGAAAAACCTTTACCACACTGGGAGCAGATGTAAGGTTTTTCTCCAGTGTGAATCCGCATGTGTATCTTCAGGTGACATTTTGAGGGACATTTTCTCCCACACTCAGAACAGGTCACTGACCTCTGATCATCTTTCTTTTTGCTGACAGCAACCATCCGGTTCTTCACAGAGTTTGAAGTTGACAGAGAGTCACTGGTTTCTCTCCAGTCTTCACTGTCATCAGTGTCAGATTCAGAAGACGGTGACCTCTGGTGGTCAGAGAGTAGAATTGAATTCAAGTCTGGTTCTGGTCCTCCACATTCTTTTTCATCAGCTTCTATTTTGATGCCTTTGATTGTCCAGCTGGTCAAAGACTCTCCTTCATCTTCTTCATCTTTAACCTTCTCATGGACAGGAGTGAAGGAAACTTCGTTTTCTCTTCTGAAGACACGAGGTTCTTGTTCCTCATGACTCAGACTGGAGCTGCACTCCTCCTGCTCCTCACTAGAAACTTCTTCTTCCTTTACCAGCACCTGCAGAACATCTACAGGGACACAAACACACTTCAGTCTCTGGATCATTCCTTCTTTCTTTGAGTTCCTGTCGTATGGGAAGCTCAAGTCCTGACCTGCTCCCCTGTGTCTATTTTATGGGATGTGTTTACACCAAAAGAGGAAAGTTATACAACAGACCGGAGCCAAGAAAACAACTTAAACGGTCATTGTCAATAAATCATGTAACTTCGGGGAAATAAACGCTAACTAAGGACTGCCCACTGTGGAAGATCTTTAAAATTAAATGTGAATAATTGTGTCTTTGTGTGTCCTGTGACAGACTGGCGTCCTGTCCAGGGTGTCCCCCGTCTCTTGCCCCAAGAAGCTGGGACAGACTCCAGCCCCCCTGTGATCCCCATCAGAGAATGAATGAATAATAATAGTAAATTGTGTTCTAAGCATTGTTAACAATTTAACCCCAACTTTTTAACTTATTTTGTGTTTTTTTACTTTGACGTTGTACAAAAATATTCCATAGATTCATGTTCTCAGCTGAAGCATATGTACATCGAGTGTCAGTGAAACTAATCGCTCAAACTATTGGATGGACTGAAAAATCTGGATCGAGACATCGTGACTTATTATAGTGCATTATGAATCCTAAGATGGATTTAATAGTCACCGCAAGACAATATGTTCACTTTAAAGCTCAGAATAGTTCTTAAGCAACAAGAGTGAAGACAAATAAAAGTTATACAACACAGTGTTTAGACATTATTTATATTCTTACACATATTTCACCAGCGAGTTTATTCTCAAGATTGTACTACCTCAGTATTTGTTTTGTTAGACTAGAAGAGATATATTCCATTGTATTCTGTTTTAAATCTGAATATAGAACAATTACACAGAAGATATCATTGTTGATGGTGAGTTTGTTGTGAAATATATAAGTTAAATTATTGTAAACTCAACTTTGTTTTCCTAGAGACCTGGTAAAGAGATGTATAGGTTTCACAATAAGCGTTTAACGATGTTAGAAGCCTGTAAAAACACTTTTGAAAAAACACTCATTTTTAGCAACAATGCGTTTCCTCTTGTTTGAGATTTAAAATAAATGAATTATCTCGGTGAACATTCGGCTCAAATACATTTCGAACAACAGTTTTAATGATATTTCTCTCTATATTTCACTACAATAACAGTGTTAGCTAGCGTTAGCCACTGTTAGCACTGTCCGCATTATAGTTTACATATACATTTAAAACACTTCAGAAACACTTCTATACATATGCGTCGAACAAGAATGTAGACTCGACCGACGTAGTGGTGAAAACACTAGTTAAAGTGGAATAAACACAACATTACAGGAGCTCAACTCACTGTTGACAATGCGCGCCGCCATCTTGGATTTTGAAACTCGGGGATGTGGATCCTGTCAGTACATCATACACTATCCTGGCTGCGCATGCGCGGCGTCGCAAACTTGATGACGCCACTACGGTTCTCTCACAAAGACCAAACACGTTCAACCTACAGTATCCGGGCTGCGCATGCGCGGGATTTACTGGAAAGCGGTTTAAAAACTCTTTAACGTGGAGTCAAAGTTGTCCAACAATGATTGTAAACTTATTGTGTTGTTATGAAATAAACACGTGACGAACATCCGATCTTTGTTTACTTCATTAGTATTTTGTACACATCGCTATTATTAAACGAATCATAAATAAATGTTTGGACAGAGAATAACAGAATCTGAATATAAACTTTGACTAACTGTACGATACAAACCATAGTCTGTTTGAAATGAATTGATTTATAATGAGCTTTATTTTTATTCAGTGATTTCTAAAGTAGCATTTGATGACGTACAAAACTAACGCCTCTGTCCACCGTCGTGTCTGTGGGTTGCCATGGTTGCAGTGCTTTTTGATTTGTGACGTCGCACTGATGATGACGTTGATGGTTCTCATCTGTGCCTGAGAGAGTTCGTGTGCTCTAGCAACGTCCACTGCTTTCTCCAAGTCACTTCTGAAGGTTCAAAGGTTTCTCTCTCACTCTGAGTTGATTCCAAACACGACGCGGTCGCGGATCATCTCATCCTCACTTGCAAACACAGTCTTTCACCAGCAGCTTCAGCTCCGTGACAAACTGTTGTTTCTGTGTTACCCTGCACTTTCTCATGAAACCTGGATCTGGCAAATAGGGTGTTCTTCTTTGGCATCACGTATTCCTCGAAGTGGTCATAGTAGATCCTCACACACACAGAAAC
The DNA here is from genome assembly GCF_982586985.1 of Callionymus lyra. Taxonomy (NCBI): domain Eukaryota; kingdom Metazoa; phylum Chordata; class Actinopteri; order Syngnathiformes; family Callionymidae; genus Callionymus; species Callionymus lyra. The sequence continues at coordinate 2,759,890 of NC_141828.1, forward strand.
CTTCAAATAAGTTGATACAACTTTATCACCTTTACATGATCTAATTTGATCAGATATCGCTGATGTTATACCTTCTTTATTTCTTGATGTTTCTTGTTAAGTTGCTTCATTTCTGTCAGATATGTCTCATAAACAGGATAAAAAAGTTGGTGCTGCTGCAGTTGTTATGGCAACAGATGTGTCAACAACATGTTCACAGCCTGCAGATGACGTGTACATTTGCATATTTCAATGAAACAAGAGTAAAAACAGTGTAATTACCACAGAGGCGACAAAAGACGACAGTAATTGAATTATTAAAACATTGTTATACATCTTAAACTTTCTTTGTGATTAAATATTAAACCCAAAGTATTTTAAAATGTATTTAAATATATTATCTGTAAAAACCGAAAGAAAGTCACACACGAACATGCATCGATGTCCATCAGGGCCGACGATGACAATTTTATTACAACAATTCTGAAAATGAAATGAAACACCGATAAAGTTACTTCAAGAGAACAACGTTGATATAAAAAAAACATCACTTTAGGATATTCTACAACCATTTATTTCAAAAGACTAGTACATAAGATTTGATTTTGAAGACTCTGAATTCCTGTAAAAACACTTTCAAATCAGGGAGAAACAGATAATAACGAAATTTGTTTAAAATTGTTCATCAAATCAGTAAATCTGATTGTCATGTACAATGTTACATCAAACATCCTCATGAGGTTTACACATCCATGCATCTATAGATCGTCTCATTCATTCATGAAGGACATCATTTTATGAATCACTTTTCTCAATTATTGACATTCATTCCTCAACACACTGAAACTTAAAGATTCAATGCAGGTAAAAAGTGGTGGAAGTTCATGATGAACAAAAAAATGAGAAAACACATGAAAAAGAGCAGACATAGTCCATCACAGTGTCTAAAGTTTCAAAGACGAATCATCTAAATGACAAATTTTCTCCGTAACTGCAAAATACATCAATAAACATAATAGTTCAGCCAAACTTCAAATTCCACTCATTTTCTACTCACCCTTGATCTAGGGTTGGGATTATTATTATGATTAGTCATTTAATCTCCAGATGAATCAATAAAGTTAATTACCTATCTATCCATTAGTAGTAATCTGTTCTTTTTTAGAATTGAGGGAAAGTTTGTTCATTTTCATCTTCGTCCCAAAAAAAAAAAAAACACTAAAAAACATCGAAATACCTTCATTCTGCTCGTCTGTAACGTCCCTCTTGTATTGAAGCTCCACATGAGAAGAATTGTTCAGGAAAGATTCAAACAGGTCTATATTTGAAGTTTGTTTTTAGTGGAAGTGCTCAGCCTCTCAGCTGCAGTCGGAAATCTTTCCTCATTGAAACACATTGAGAGTGTCAGTGCTCATGCACAACATTTAGGATGATGGTCTCGTAGCTTTAGCTAAAAACAAACTGAAATATAGACTCAATTCAATTCCTCATGTCGATGCTTTAATTAATTTAGGAAGGAAGACGAAGACAACTGAGCTCCAGTCGCTACATTAAAATGAAAAAACATTTTTGTCTATAACTCCAAAAAGAACAGATTACTCCGATTATAATCAACATTAGTGATCATGAGGGTGAGTAGAAAATAAGCAATAATTTGAATTTCGACTCATTTAAATCAACACTAATAATAACTAAAACATTGTTAAATAAAATAACATGCCCGATATTCCAACTCCAGTAGTACAGTTTTATGACTCACATCTGGGTTTTATTGAGGTGTAATACTTTTATGTGCCTCTAAAGTCTCTCCAGTGTGAGTTTGCATGTGTTTCTTCAGGTTTCCACTGCTTTTAAAACCTTTACCACACATAGAGCAAATGTTAGGTTTTTCTTCAGTGTGAGTTCTTTTGTGTTTCTTCAGCTCTCCACTGCTTGAATAACTTTCATCACACTGAGAGCAGATGTAAGGTTTTTCTCCAGTGTGATTTCTAACATGAACTGTCAGTTGTGGACGGATTTTAAAACCTTTACCACACCAAGAGCAGACATAAGGTTTTTCTCCAGTGTGAACTCTCACATGTCTCTTCAGGCATTTACTGCTTGTAAAACCTTTACCACACAGAGAACAAATGTACGATTTTTCTCCTGTGTGAATTCGCTCATGTACTTTCACGTCCCAACGGTTTTTAAAAGCTTTCCCACACTGAGAACAGTTATAAGGTTTTTCTCCAGTGTGTATTCTGACATGCGTCTTTAGATTTAAACTACGTGTAAAACCTTTACCACAATGAGAGCAGACGTAAGGTTTTTCTCCAGTGTGAATTCTCAAATGTGCCTTCAGGTCTCCACTAGTTGTAAAACCTTTACTACACTCAGAGCAGACGTAAGGTTTTTCTCCAGAGTGAGCTCTCTCATGTATCTGCAGGCCTCCACTAGTTGAAAAACCTTTACCACACTGGGAGCAGATGTAAGGTTTTTCTCCAGTGTGACTTCTCATGTGTGTCTTCAGGTGTGAACCAATTTTAAAACCTTTTCCACACTGAGAGCAGACGTAAGGTTTTTCTCCAGTGTGAATTCTCGCATGTATCTTCAGGCCTCCACTAGTTGAAAAACCTTTACCACACTGGGAGCAGATGTAAGGTTTTTCTCCAGTGTGAATCCGCATGTGTATCTTCAGGTCAGATTTTGAGGGACATTTCTTCCCACACTCAGAACAGGTCACTGACCTCTGATCATCTTTCTTTTTGCTGACAGCAACCATCCGATTCTTCACAGAGTTTGAAGTTGACAGAGAGTCACTGGTTTCTCTCCAGTCTTCGCTGTCATCAGTGTCAGATTCAGGAGACGGTGACCTCTGGTGGTCGGAGAGTAGAATTATATTCAAGTCTGGTTCTGGTCCTCCACATTCTTTTTCATCAGCTTCTATTTTGATGCCTTTGATTGTCCAGCTGGTCAAAGACTCTCCTTCATCTTCTTCATCTTTAACCTTCTCATGGACAGGAGTGAAGGAGAACGTGGTGGAAACTTCGTTTTCTCTTTTGAAGACACAAGGTTCTTGTTCCTCATGACTCAGACTGGAGCTGCACTCCTCCTGCTCCTCACTAGAAACTTCTTCTTCCTTTACCAGCACCTGCAGAACATCTACAGGGACACAAACACACTTCAGTCTCTGGATCATTCCTTCTTTCTTTGAGTTCCTGTCATGTGGGAAGCTCAAGTCCTGACTGTGTGACTTAAGTACTCATTACAAAAGCACAACAACTATTATGCAATAAGAAGGCTGAAGAAAAATAAAAGTTAAACAAAAACATGCCTTTTTACTTACGAGTTCAGGTATTAGTTGTATTTTTTGTTTTATCAGCAATAATAAGACTTATAACACTAAAGGTAGAATACTTGTTGTTCCCTTTAGTTTGGACATTAATTAAATTCTGACAAAGCATTTCATTCTTTAAAAAAAATGACAGTTTGCCTTCCAATCGTGAACGCTTTACAGGAATGTAACAAATTACTGATATGAATCACAAATCGGTTTCGAGATGCGAGTGCATCGATACACAAGCCCCTGGACCTATCTTAATGAACCACGAATCTCCAAAAATGTTTATTTATTTCACATCCATGTTGAAATGTATTTGATTATTTTGCTTTAATTTGTGTCAGTAGTAAAAAATGAATTTTAAGTTTGTTTTCATTGTCAGAGGCTTTCAACCGTTGTTAAAGTGTAACGTGTTATAATAAACACAGTGACATGGTTCTTTATTCACGTGTCAAAAACCACAAAAAAATACTTGTTTGCTGGTCTTTTATTAAACGTATTACTATGAAGGTAGACAATATCACATTGATTGATTTAGGATCATTCATGAGCTCAAATGTCTACTTTAAACAAGGAACTATATGAAACTATTCTCTTGACCATTGAACCAGGTCAACTGGACTTGGTTTGTGTATGCGTCTCGTCCAGTGGTTCTTAACCTTGTTGGAGGTACCGAACCCCACCGGTTTCATATGCGCATTCACCGAACCCCTCTTTATTAAAAAATAAAATATGTTTTTTTTAGATTCAAGACATAGATATGTATATGATATGTATCTGTATTCCCGTCTAAAGTTTTCCTTTAGTTTTGCCGGTGCGAGACTAGAGTTGCTCAACTTGGCGTTGCAAATCATGCAGATAGTACTCACTCCCATCACATTCCGTGATACATGTGAATCCATGTTGTACATATTCGACCGACCACTTTCTTCTTTTTCCCAACATAGTGTGGATTAAAATATTAACAAAGAAATCACACCATGTACTACCACGACAGTTGCACGTTGACTACTGAGCACTAAATTCACCGCAGCACTTATTGGCCAAACAGTGTAACATGATCATCTGCAGCCAGTGATGGCCAAGTGTGTCATCATGAATTTATACGATAATTCGGGTGTGTTAAGAACCACTGGTCCAGTCAGACCTGCTAGTCTCTCCAACTGATGAAGCCACTTGGATAAGAAATGCCTTCAAAGAGAAAAGTCAAATTGAACTGATTCAACTGCCTAGAGATGCCTTTGACCTGACAAATGAGAACTTGCACAGACTCATCAGATTGCACTGATTCATAACCAATCTAATTGTTTGTTTTTAAACTGTATTGTTCTGTTCCCCGAATGGTTTCGTACCCCATGTATCTAGATACGTATCGAATCTTCTTTTAATGGAGAGATGCAAACACCAAGCGCTTTATTTATGTGCTGACCTTGAAGTGTTTTATGTAGTACATGTTTTCATACAACTTTGGTAAATACTTAGATAACCTTGTTATGATCAGACACGTTAAAAAAGACAGACAAGAGCTCAGACAGGCTGTTCTGCATGTCAATCAAGTTGTTTAAAGCTGGCTACTGCAATACTTCGATGAGTGTTCAATTGATAGACAGAAGGGATATAAACAAATGAGCGGAGCAGTTGGACCAAGAAAGAAACTATAGTCATGTAAACACACAAGCACAAACAGTTTCAAAACTTTGATTTACTTGAGCCAATCACTACATTTATGTGCTTTCCCTTCAGAGAAGATGTGGAGGTTGCTTTACTCGCATCTAAAATCTCTGCTTCACCTGAACTTGTCTGCAGTCGAGGATGAGATGTTGACTCGAAAGGCCGACATTAAGCTCAAGGCCAGGGCTCTGGAAAACCAACCATAGTGGCAGCAAGTCCACGCAGCCATGTGTTTATGTGGAATAGGTGTGTAGAATAGGTTCTTCTTTTAAGGTGGAATGTACATGTTTAAGTACTCAAGAGAGTCCTAGAGACTTAAAAGCCTTTCAGAGGATGTTGAGCTGGTGCCAAGTTAAAGGCAAGAAAGGTACAAACCATTTGTGCCATCTATAATAATGGGGAACGTCATCTCAAAACAAGTGTCTTTGGTGAAGTGAGACGGATCTTACCGGGACTGTAGACTTTTTTATTCTGTCTGAATCGTGGCTGAACGACAACATCCCTGATGAAGCGTCACCAGCGTCTCTCTTGTCAGAGCAGATGAAGATAGACTGGTGGACTTCTCATGCTCGACAACAATAATTGGTCATCTCGGTCGGATACAGATGTGACCTGCTGTCAGGATATAGAACCGCTAGTGGTGGGTATAACCATCTACACTTCAGACTTCTACTACAACTCCGAGCCGAGTCTCGTCCAGAAGTTTCTGACGACACTGCCATTGTTGGACGCATCAGGGACAACAGCGAGGACTAGTACAGGAGTCTGATACGTGACTTTGTGGACTGGAGTGAGCGCAAAAACCAAGGAGCTGGTCTTGGAATTTGGGAGGTCCAGGACAAAGTCACGTCCAGTGTCCATCAGAGGCGACAAGGTGGAGATAGTTGACAACTATAAGTACCTCGGTGTGGACAGTAAACTGGTTCTGCAACACAGACTATGTGTATAAGAAAGTTCAGAGTAGACTGTGCTTTCTGAGGAGGCTTCGATCATACTTGCATGTTCTACCAGTCTGTGGTGGCCAGTGTTTGATGCTGTGGTGTGTAGGGGTGGGAATGTGTCCAAGTGTCAACAGGTTGTTTAGGAGCTCTCTGTTGAAGCTGGACTCACTGGTGAAGAGAGATCACTGGACAAACTACTGTCCATCATGGATGATGACATCATCCTCTGAACAGAGAAGCAGATGGAGCACGAAAGCTCCTCCCATGATACAACACTAATAGACTCAGGGGCTCATTTATTCCTCTTGCTACTAGGTTGTTTAATTTGGAGTTTGGGGGCAGAAGTGAAAAAATGATTCTATTCCATGTTAATCTTTATATCCTTCGTTTTTTTTTTCTTCTTTGATCTATGTTCTTTATCTTTAGACTTGTGTCATATTGCGCTTTGTTCTTGTTTTTTATTAATCTATCTTCTGTGTGCTGGAAAAACTATTTCCTGGAGGAGACCAGGCGGTTGCAAAAAAACTCAAGTCACAGAACTCTGAAGCACTGATCACAGTATCAGGGGTCAATCATGTTAATGCGAGCTCGCATTTGGGCGGCTTTACACAACAATACACACAATATGTTAACTGTCCTCCAAGACAAGGTTTCAGACCTTTGTTATGTTAACTTGATGCATACAGTGTCAAGACAATGTCTCCTATCGGCAAGTTTGATCACAATCGGATACAATTAAAGTCAATATTTGGACTTGCCCATAATCAGATCATTCAGGAGACCAGTGATGCTATGAGGGACTGCTTTGAGTCCACTGACCAGAACACACCTCTGAACTGTAGACCAGAACACACTTCTGGACTGTAGACCAGAACACACTTCTGGACTGTAGACCAGAACACACTTCTGGACTGTAGACCAGAACACACTTCTGCACTGTAGACCAGAACACACTTCTGGACTGTAGACCAGAACACACTTCTGGACTGTAGACCGGTTCTTCAACTTCTGCCCAGATGTTGACATATAAACTGTCCGATGGTCCATTTTAAATCCAAACACATTTGATGAAGGTAGATATTTTGAACTAGACCGTTTTGAAACTGAATGTCAGATGTTATATCATGTCAGAATTCGTAAAAATAATCGACTATATTTCACTACAATAACAGTGTTAGCTCACGTTAGCCACTGTTAGCAAAGGCCGCGTTATAGTTTACATATACTACATTTAAAATGACACTTCATAAACACTTCTATACATATGCGTCGAACAGTACTGTAGACTCGCCCGACGTTGTGGTAAAAACACTCGTTAAAGTGGAATAAACACAGCATTATAGAAGCAAAACTCACTGTTGTCGAGGAAAACCGCCATCTTGGATTTCTCGGTGACGAACTTCTGCGACTTTCTCAGGAGCTGCGTCTCAAATCACATACTTGCGAACTCAAAGTTAGTGTTTTTAGTGTATAAGTGCGTCTCAATTCTTAGTATGCGATACTAAAACGCCCACAAAACTGAGTATTGGTCGCTGGACCCTCCCTAACCTAGACGGCCGCCATCTTAGTGACGTTGACGCTTTGAACGGAAGTTACGTCACTGACTACCAGTCAAATGGAGGCGGTAAAGGAAATAGTTATAGTTTGTAATTTATATTTATAGGGCTTTTCCTGACCAGGGTCACAAAGCGCTAAAACAATCAAAACAATACTCAATAATATATATAATTTAAAGGTCAAGAAATAGCCTTCGTTAAAAAGTGGGAAATCCTTAAGGAGACGTAAAGGGTTGGTTTTCATTAATGCCATCACTATAGTTTAATGTGTAAAGCATAACAACAGTGAATAATAAAAAAATTTAAAAAAAAAGGAGATACACTGAATACTGTCAGGAATGTGCAAAGAGCAACATAAACATTTTTGGGCTGCATAATTAATTGCATCATGATTGCAATATTACTGCTATTTTCAAAGGGCATAACCTTTGTTGGAGGAAACATTTAAAAAAACATTATTAAGTTATACTTGTCAAGCTGAGACGTCCTGCAGGCACACATTACTCAGATCCCAGGAACATAAGTTAAATGGCTTTATATGACAATAAGGATAGAGATGTCAAATATATCATTCCCTCTAATCCTTTCCTTCACAGAAGCTGACGTTACCCTGGACTGGAGTCCGCACAGGGGGGTGAGAATGCGGTTGAACCCCCTTCCATGCAGACCCCACCACAGACCCCACCACAGACCCCACCACAGACCCCACCACAAAGTGCATCCACAGCATCTACCCCGACGGGTTCAAGGCGGCGCTTGGATGTTGTGGATTCGCTTAATAACCTTTAAGAAATGGAAAGTTTTCGGAGCTCCAGCAGGCCAACGTCAGAACTGGAACAGAGAGAGCAGAGAGAAGGAGAAAGAGGAGAGGAAAGAACAGGGAGAGCGTGGAGGGAGAGGAGCAGATGATGAGGGCGAGGGACGAGGAGACGGCTGTCAGGGAGAAGCGTCTCATTGGTATTTCTGTTGTAAAGTTTTTTATTTATTTTGTGTAGTTTTTTGTTGAAAAAAAACAAGTGTTCATTTAGGCTTGTGTAGCGACACATTTGTGACACTTTTTAATAACCAGTCGTGACGTCTATGTACATGATTTTATTAGATGTAGTCGTGCTCGGGCGCACAACACAACATTGCCACCCTGTGCCCGTCTGATGCTCCACAGATGGCACCTGGGGCTGCTGGTTCTGCTGGTCTCCTGCTGCTCCCTCCACATCATCATCATCTGGCTCAAACTCATCGCCGTCGTTGAGGCAGATGTTGTGCAGTGTGACGCAGCAGGCGACCATCTCTGGGACATAGCCCACGTCCACCCCCAAGGCCTTCATGAAGATGGACCTCAGCCTTGTCTTTAGGACGCCAAAGGCTCTCTCCACAACACATCTGGCTTTTGACAGGCGGGCATAGAAGCAGGCCTGAAGATGGTCGTGGAGACGCTGTTGGAGGAATAAAAGTCCATGTTTTAAAAAAGTTGTATTAAATCTTCTTATTGTGTTTTCCTTTGTATTGCACGTTAAATGACTGAAGCCAGCTATGAAATGCAGAAGTGCATTAATGCACAAGTCATGATGAGTATCTACTTTAGATTATTTAGATTCACAATATAGACAACGCTCACTCATAGGATTACCGTATTTTCCGGATTATAAATCACAGTTTTTTTTCATAGTTTGTCCGGGGGTGCGATTTATACTCTGGAGCGACTCATGTGTGAAATGATTAACTCATTATTACCGGTTTATAATTTCAGATGTTATTTTCACACTAAACCACAAGAGGGCGCTCTAGGCCTGTATTGATAATTTCCACGTAGAAGAGGAAGCGCCGCAGCCGCGATCCTGTAGACTGAACGAGCTTTGTCTCTGTGAGAGAACCGTAGTGACGTCATCCAGTCTGCGACGTCACCGCACATGCGCAGCCGGGATCCTGTATTGACTACTATCTGTGGAGGATTAGTTACTAGTTAGTACGTACTAATCACATTAATGACACAATATTAATCTTCGTTCATAATATGTATTATTCCAGTTATTTGAGAAGTAACTATAGCAACTATAAAACAAACGTTACATCACAGTATTATTTATTTCGCTGTGTGTTAATATTGTTCTTTATTCATTGGAGTTGTTGTGTTCATTTGTTTGTGTGGTGTGTTTTATGAATAAATGTGATATATCAGAGTTGTGTTTCTTCTACACACCGGTTGTGTTTGTTTGTTTGTGTCTCAGTTGTTTTTATCGTTTAACGTACAGTAAAAATAAGAACATGTATTGTGGTAATAATCAAACTGTCGTTGATTCAATTGTTTCTTAGGCAGAATAACGTTGTTGAACTAAAAGTCCACTAGATGGCGCTAGTGTTTTCTCAGCGAGAGACTCCTCGAGGTCATGAATCTTTATCTGGTGATTTCGTTTCTTCGTGTCTTGGTTTAACTGTCAGTAAAAAACTTCCACTTTGGAAATAATGTGAAACTTTATAAGAAACAACAGTTGTTTTTATCCTGGTAGTTTTTTATTATGGAAGCCAAAGAATAAAATGAGTTAAAATGAATTTTATCTGCAGAAGCAAAAAGGAAAAAGAGATTTAAAGAAGAAGATCGTGTGGGTGAGGAACAACAGAACCAGAAGCTGGAGGAGAAAAGATTCTAGAAGAGTTCGTTGTCACGTTCTTGATGTCGAATCACGTATTTCTGTATTCATATTAACTGTCTGTGATGAAAACTTATTGTGTTTCTTCAGGTAATGAATGATACGAGAATATATCTGTGTTTGTGTCAACATTCCTGTAACAGATTGAACTTCACGCCTCAACATTCCTCGTTTATTTTCTGCTGACCAGGGATTTATATCCTCTCGTCCTCAGTTGGTGCTGCTGCAGTTGTCATGGCAACAGATGTGTCAACAACATGTTCACGTGTACATTTGCATATTTTAATGAAACAAGAGTAAAAACAGTGTAATTACCACAGAGGCGACAAAAGACGAGACCAGTAATTGAATTATTAAAATATTTTTATACTACTTTTCTAGAGATTTAATTCTGAACCAACAATATTTTAAAGGTATTTATATATCGTGTTTATAGTTCCACAGTGAAACGTTTTTAATTCCAAACACCTTTAAAAGGTGTCTTTAAATCAATACACTCACACACACTCACACACACTCACACACACTCACACACACACACACACATACGCGCACACACTCTCTCACACACACACACTCACACACATATGCACACATACTCTCTAACACACACACACACTCACACACTCAAACACACTCACACACACTCACACACACACACTCACACACATACACACACACACACACACTCACACACACACACTCACACACATACACACCCACACACACACACTCACACACACTCACACACATACACACCCACACACACACACACACACCCACACACACACACTCACACACACTCACACACACTCACACACACTCACACACACTCACACACACATACGCGCACACACTCTCTCACACACACTCACACACACACACACACACTCATACGCACACATACTCTCTAACACACACACACACTCACACACACTCACACACACTCACACACATACACACCCACACACACACACCCACACACACATACACACACACACTCACTCACACACAAACACTCACTTACACACTCACACACACGCACTCACACCCCCCCCACACACACACACTCACTTACACTCACACACACTCACTTACACACACTCACACTCATACTCACACACACACTCACACTCACACACATACACACCCACACACACATACACACACACACACACACTCACTCACACACAAACACTCACACACACGCACTCACACACCCCCCCCACACACACTCACCCTCACGTACACACACTCACACTCACACACACTCACTTACACACACTCACACTCATACTCACACACACACTCACAGTCACAAACACACACACACAGTCACACACACACACACACACACACCCCCACACACACACACTCACAAACATACGCACACACACACTCACTTGCACACACTCAACTGAGGCATCAGTAGAGATTATGGATCAACTTCAATCCTGTGTTCACTGCTGGTTGAACGAGAAAAGATGTTTTTAACTATTGTATTAGAAAAACTGTGAATCTTCAATGAAACTCTGATAAAGTTACTTCAAGAAATCCATGTTATTTTCAGCCAACAGTCTTTTCATGAGAGTCCACGATTGATTTCAAGACTCGGTCACGTGATTTTATTTTGAAGGTTCACTTCCTGTTAAACTTTTTCATTCATTTTTCATTTGCTACTCATTATAATTTGATAGTATTTACACATATAACTCACTATTTATGAATTCTATCTTCCTGAATAATACTATGGCACCATATAATTTAAAAAAAAATACAAATCGTCTGCTGTGATTTGATAAACTGTTAAATTGCTCATTTTAAAATGGAAGTTAAGTTTGTGCATGTTTTTGTTGAATGATTTAAAGTAAAAATGGTTCAAAGTCTGATGCAAACTGATTGAAAATGTTTAATATCATAAATATAACATAATTACATTTATTACATTTTTACCTCAAACCTGAAATAAAGGGAATAATTGTGTGTTGAGCTTTAAAACGTAACAAAAAGGCTGTAATGATGATAAGAAAGAACTGCACTGATGTTCCAACGGATCTGCTGTTGAGATGCAAACATAACGGCTGCAGTCGTCACAGAGTCGTTTCCTTTGTCACTGAAGCGGTGATTACAGCAGTTATTACAGCAGTGATTACAGCAGTGATTACAGCAGTTATTACAGCAGTGATACAGCAGTTATTACAGCAGTGATACAGCAGTTATTACAGCAGTGATACAGCAGTTATTACAGCAGTGATACAGCAGTTATTACAGCAGTGATACAGCAGTTATTACAGCAGTGATACAGCAGTGATACAGCAGTTATTACAGCAGTTATTACAGCAGTGATTACAGCAGTTATTACAGCAGTGATACAGCAGTTATTACAGCAGTGATACAGCAGTTATTACAGCAGTGATACAGCAGTTATTACAGCAGTGATACAGCAGTGATACAGCAGTGATTACAGCAGTTATTACAGCAGTGATACAGCAGTTATTACAGCAGTGATACAGCAGTTATTACAGCAGTGATACAGCAGTTATTACAGCAGTGATACAGCAGTGATACAGCAGTTATTACAGCAGTGATTACAGCAGTGATACAGCAGTTATTACAGCAGTTATTACAGCAGTGATACAGCAGTTATTACAGCAGTGATTACAGCGGTGATTACAGCAGTGATTACAGCAGTTATTACAGCAGTGATTACAGCAGTTATTACAGCAGTGATACAGCAGTTATTACAGCAGTGATACAGCAGTTATTACAGCAGTTATTACAGCAGTGATACAGCAGTTATTACAGCAGTGATACAGCAGTTATTACAGCAGTGATACAGCAGTTATTACAGCAGTTACTACAGCAGTTATTACAGCAGTGATACAGCAGTTATTACAGCAGTGATACAGCACCACAGACCCCACCACAGACCCCACCACAGACCCCACCACAGACCCCACCACAAAGTGCATCCCCAGCATCTACCCCGACGGGTTCAAGGCGGCGCTTGGATGTTGTGGATTCGCTTAATAACCTTTAAGAAATGGAAAGTTTTCGGAGCTCCAGCAGGCCAACGTCAGAACTGGAACAGAGAGAGCAGAGAGAAGGAGAAACGAGGAGAGGAAAGAACAGGGAGAGCGTGGAGAGAGAGGAGGGGAGAGCGTGGAGGGAGAGGAGCAGATGATGAGGGCGAGGGACGAGGAGACGGCTGTCAGGGAGAAGCGTCTCATTGGTATTTTGTCATCTGTTGTAAAGTTTTTTATTTATTTTGTGTAGTTTTTTGTTTAAAAAAAACAAGTGTTCATTTAGGCTTGTGTAGCGACACATTTGTGACACTTTTTAATAACCAGTCGTGACGTCTATGTACATGATTTTATTAGATGTAGTCGTGCTCGGGCGCACAACACAACATTGCCACCCTGTGCCCGTCTGATGCTCCACAGATGGCACCTGGGGCTGCTGGTTCTGCTGGTCTCCTGCTGCTCCCTCCACATCATCATCATCTGGCTCAAACTCATCGCCGTCGTTGAGGCAGATGTTAAGGTAAGGTAAGGTAAAACTTTATTGATCCCTCCTTTGGGAAATTGTTTTTTACCAATAGCCAGCAATTTTTCATAAACAATAAAAAATAATACATAAAAAATAAAATAAGAAGAACATAAAGAGGAAGAACAAGATGACACAATCTAAGTCTAAAGACAAAGACAAAGAACATAGGTCAAGGAAAGAAAAACAACAAAGACAAAGATACAAAGACTAACATAGAACAGAACATCCAGATACTTTCACTCCACTCCTGCCCCCGAACTCAGAATTGTACAATTTAATAGCCCGAGGGATGAATGAGTCCCTGAGTCTATTTGTTTTGCACCTGGGTAGGAGCATTCGTGCACTCATTCTGCTTCTCTGCTCACTGATGACAGTGTTCAGAGGATGACTGTCATCATCCATGATGGACAGTAGTTTGTTCAATGATCTCCTCTCAGCAACTGTCACCAGTGAGTCCAGCTTCATTCCAACCACAGAACCAGCCCTCCTGATCAACCTGTCCAACCTGTTGACACTCCTCTTGGACACATTTCCACCCCAACACACCACAGCATAGAACATGACACTGGCCACCACAGACTGGTAGAACATGCAGAGGAGCTTCTTGCAGATGTTAAATGATCGAAGCCTCCTCAGAAAGTACAGTCTACTCTGAACCTTCTTATACACATGGTCTGTGTTGCAGGACCAGTCCAGTTTACTGTCCATCCACACACCGAGGTACTTATAGTTGTCAACTATCTCCACCTCGTCGCCTCTGATGGACACTGGACGTGGCTTTGTCCTGGACCTCCCGAAATCCAAGACCAGCTCCTTGGTTTTTGAGGTGTTCAGCTGCAAGTGGTTCCTCTCACTCCAGTCCACAAAGTCACGTATCAGACTCCTGTACTCGTCTTCGCTGTTGTCCCTGATGCATCCAACAATGGCAGTGTCGTCAACATACTTCTGGACGAGACTCAGCTCTGAGTTGTAGCAGAAGTCTGAAGTGTAGATGGTGAAGAGGAGAGGGGCCAGTACTGTCCCCTGAGGTGCTCCTGTACTGCACACCATAGTGTCAGACTTGATGTCCTTCAGCCTGACATACTGTGGTCGATCAGTAAGATAGTCCGTAATCCAGGAGACCTGTTCCTAAGAAAGATCCTAAGATGTTGTGCAGTGTGACGCAGCAGGCGACCATCTCTGGGACGTAGCCCACGTCCACCCCCAAGGCCTTCATGAAGATGGACCTCAGCCTTGTCTTTAGGACGCCAAAGGCTCTCTCCACAACACATCTGGCTTTTGACAGGCGGGCGTCAAAGCGGGCCTGAAGATGGTCGTGGAGAGGCTGTTGGAGGAATAAAAGTCCATGTTTTAAAAAAGTTGTATTAAATCTTCTTATTGTGTTTTCCTTTGTATTGCACGTTAAATGACTGAAGCCAGCTATGAAATGCAGAAGTGCATTAATGCACAAGTCATGATGAGTATCTACTTTAGATTATTTAGATTCACAATATAGACAACGCTCACTCATAGGATTACCGTATTTTCCGGATTATAAATCACAGTTTTTTGTCATAGTTTGTCCGGTGGTGCGACTTATACTCTGGAGCGACTCATGTGTGAAATGATTAACTCATTATTACCGGTTTATAATTTCAGATGTTATTTTCACACTAAACCACAAGAGGGCGCTCTAGGCCTGTATTGATAATTTCCACGTAGAAGAGGAAGCGCCGCAGCCGCGATCCTGTAGACTGAACGAGCTTTGTCTCTGTGAGAGAACCGTAGTGACGTCATCCAGTCTGCGACGTCACCGCACATGCGCAGCCTGGGAGGATTAGTTACTAGTTAGTACGTACACTATCCTGATGATACTAACCAGAGAGATGTATGAGATGTCGATGAATAAAGTATCACATTAATGACACAATATTAATCTTCGTTCATAATATGTTTTATTCCAATTATTTGAGAAGTAACTATAGCAACTATAAAACAAACGTTACATCACAGTATTATTTATTTCGCTGTGTGTTAATATTGTTCTTTATTCATTGGAGTTGTTGTGTTCATTTGTTTGTGTGGTGTGTTTTATGAATAAATGTGATATATCAGAGTTGTGTTTCTTCTACACACCGGTTGTGTTTGTTTGTTTGTGTCTCAGTTGTTTTTATCGTTTAACGTACAGTAAAAATAAAAACATGTATAGTGGTAATAATCAAACTGTCGTTGATTCAATTGTTTCTTAGGCAGAATAACGTTGTTGAACTAAAAGTCCACTAGATGGCGCTAGTGTTTTCTCAGCGAGAGACTCCTCGAGGTCATGAATCTTTATCTGGTGATTTCGTTTCTTCGTGTCTTGGTTTAACTGTCAGTAAAAAACTTCCACTTTGGAAATAATGTGAAACTTTATAAGACACAACAGTTGTTTTTATCCTGGTAGTTTTTTATTATGGAAGCCAAAGAATAAAATGAGTTTAAATGAATTTTATCTGCAGAAGCAAAAAGGAAAAAGAGATTTAAAGAAGAAGATCGTGTGGGTGAGGAACAACAGAACCAGAAGCTGGAGGAGAAAAGATTCTAGAAGAGTTCGTTGTCACGTTCTTGATGTCGAATCACGTATTTCTGTATTCATATTAACTGTCTGTGATGAAAACTTATTGTGTTTCTTCAGGTAATGAATGACACGAGAATATATCTGTGTTTGTGTCAACATTCCTGTAACAGATTGAACTTCACGCCTCAACATTCCTCGTTTATTTTCTGCTGACCAGGGATTTATATCCTCTCGTCCTCAGTTGGTGCTGCTGCAGTTGTCATGGCAACAGATGTGTCAACAACATGTTCACGTGTACATTTGCATATTTTAATGAAACAAGAGTAAAAACAGTGTAATTACCACAGAGGCGACAAAAGACGACAGTAATTGAATTATTAAAATATTTTTATACTACTTTTCTAGAGATTTAATTCTGAACCAACAATATTTTAAAGGTATTTATATATCGTGTTTATAGTTCCACAGTGAAACGTTTTTAATTCCAAACACCTTTAAAAGGTGTCTTTAAATCAATACACTCACACACACTCACACACACTCACACACACTCACACACACTCACACTCACACACACTCACTTACACACACTCACACTCATACTCACACACACACTCACACTCACAGTCGCAAACACACACACAGTCACACAGACACACAGACACACACACACCCCCACACACACACACTCACAAACATACGCACACACACACTCACTTACACACACTCAACTGAGGCATCAGTAGAGATTATGGATCAACTTCAATCCTGTGTTCACTGCTGGTCGAACGAGAAAAGATGTTTTTAACTATTGTATTAGAAAAACTGTGAATCTTCAATGAAACTCTGATAAAGTTACTTCAAGAAATCCACGTTATTTTCAGCCAACAGTCTTTTCATGAGAGTCCACGATTGATTTCAAGACTAGTTCACGTGATTTTATTTTGAAGGTTCACTTCCTGTTAAACGTTTTCATTCATTTTTCATTTGCTACTCATTATAATTTGATGGTATTTACACATATAACTCACTATTTATGAATTCTATCTTCCTGAATAATACTATGGCACCATATAATTTAAAAAAAAATACAAATCGTCTGCTGTGATTTGATAAACTGTTAAATTGCTCATTTTAAAATGGAAGTTAAGTTTGTGCATGTTTTTGTTGAATGATTTAAAGTAAAAATGGTTCAAAGTCTGATGCAAACTGATTGAAAATGTTTAATATCATAAATATAACATAATTACATGTATTACATTTTTCCCTCAAACCTGAAATAAAGAGAATAATTGTGTGTTGAGCTTTAAAACGTAACAAAAAGGCTGTAATGATGATAAGAAAGAACTGCACTGATGTTCCAACGGATCTGCTGTTGAGATGCAAACATAACGGCTGCAGTCGTCACAGAGTCGTTTCCTTTGTCACTGAAGCGGTGATTACAGCAGTGATTACAGCAGTGATTACAGCAATGATTACAGCAGTTATTACAGCAGTGATACAGCAGTGATTACAGCAGTTATTACAGCAGTGATTACAGCAGTGATTACAGCAATGATTACAGCAGTTATTACAGCAGTGATACAGCAGTGATACAGCAGTTATTACAGCAGTGATACAGCAGTTATTACAGCAGTGATACAGCAGTGATACAGCAGTGATACAGCAGTTATTACAGCAGTGATACAGCAGTGATACAGCAGTGATACAGCAGTTATTACAGCAGTGATACAGCAGTTATTACAGCAGTTATTACAGCAGTGATACAGCAGTGATACAGCAGTGATACAGCAGTTATTACAGCAGTGATACAGCAGTGATACAGCAGTGATACAGCAGTGATACAGCAGTTATTACAGCAGTGATACAGCAGTTATTACAGCAGTGATACAGCAGTGATACAGCAGTTATTACAGCAGTGATACAGCAGTTATTACAGCAGTGATACAGCAGTGATACAGCAGTTATTACAGCAGTGATACAGCAGTTATTACAGCAGTGATACAGCAGTTATTACAGCAGTGATACAGCAGTTATTACAGCAGTGATACAGCAGTTATTACAGCAGTGATACAGCAGTTATTACAGCAGTTATTACAGCAGTTATTACTGCGACACGTGGCCACGATCTGCACGAGAGGTTCCATTATCTCACAGCGAGAGGTTCTCCTCCATCGTCTTCAATGGGTTACGGGAGATAAAGCCAGATTTATAGAGTCTTTCATTTCAGAACATGATTAATGACGTCTTGTTGTAACTTTACTAACAATTCTCTTCACCCTCAGAGCCTCTCACTGAATAACTACGTTTCTTCGTCGCGTCTTCATTCAAAGCCTCCAGAGAGCGACGTCTCTAGGTTAGTGAGGTAGAACTTTATTGATTGATTATCTAAGTCATGTTCAATCTCAGTAAACGATGCACTTTAATGAATCTACTGTAAAAACTATAGAGAATAAAGTTGAGCGTGAAGTACAACAAACATATGACAGAGGGCACATGGTGGCGCAGTGGTTAGAGCGGTCACCGCAAGAAGGTTGTTGGTTGGATTCCAGGCCGTCTCAGTTGAAGGAAACAGTTTCTGGTCAGTTTTGTTCAGTGTTGAACAAGAGAC
The DNA here is from genome assembly GCF_982586985.1 of Callionymus lyra. Taxonomy (NCBI): domain Eukaryota; kingdom Metazoa; phylum Chordata; class Actinopteri; order Syngnathiformes; family Callionymidae; genus Callionymus; species Callionymus lyra. The sequence continues at coordinate 2,778,697 of NC_141828.1, forward strand.
ATTTGTCAAACACCAGGTTTCTCAGTTTGACTGACATAAGTCACTCAAGTACTGACTCAACCCTGAACTTTATCATCAACAATCACCAGAGTTTCAGTTTAATCCACATTTAGCTTGAAAGTGTTTTCACTCATTGTTTGATTTCTAGCAACAATTGACTAAGTTCAGCCTCTGGGGCTCAGTTGGATCAACAAAGCAGTAGAGCTGGATGTCATCAGCAAACATGTGGAAGAAACATCATGATTTGACCAGAGGAACAAACAATAAAGGACCCAGAACAGAGCCTTAAGGGACTCCACACAACAGATAAGCCGATTCAGACCACATTTGATTGACAGATACACTGAAACAGAAGGTATGATGAGAACCATTGGAACACAGACCCAGACAGTCTTCATCCCTCAGTCTTCAGGATCTGGTTCAACTGTGTCAAAGGCTGAGGACAGATCCAACAGAACCAGAACATCATGATGTCACTGGACACCTTCAGTAAAGCTGTCTCCGTAGATGTTTACGGAAGCCAGACTGAAACTTCTCATGGATGTCGCTCTGATCCAGGAACAGCTGCTCAGACACAACCTTCTCCAAGATCTTGGACAAGAATGAAGATTAGAAATAGGCCTGAAGTTACTGAGGTCAGTCGAGTCTAAGCCTGGCTTTTTGAGCAGAGGCTCTACAACGGTTTAAATGCATTGGGAAAAACCCCTGTGGAAAGGGAGAGGTTCACCATATTGGTAACCCAGGGGCCAATTACATCAAATACTTTGATAAAAAGCCTACAAGGAAGGACGTCATCTGAACAAGAGGAGGGTTTCATCTTGTTCACTAGTGCTGAAATATCACCCAGAGTTACAACCTCCTGAGGGATCAATAAAGTTCTACCTAACCTAACAATGTTAAAGAAGGACCACAAGGAGGAGACGGGCTCAGAGACAGTAGGGGTTCCAAACAAAGGGGGAGAGATTTTCTCTTTGATCAATTTAATTTTGTCAGTAAAAACCTCAACAATCATTGCTGTCAGCTTCACAGAAGACAGACATGATTTGAGGAGCAGGAGACACGAGAGAATTAATCGTGTCAAACAACACTTTGGGGTTTTTCTTATTTGCTGCTACCAGTTTTCTGATGTAATCAGATCTGGCAGTTTCCACCATCTCATTGTAAGGTCAAGTCTGTGCACCTTATGTTTAGTAGACTTCCAGAGACGCTCAGTCTTTCCACAAAGTCTCTTCAGACTCAGGAGATCTTCATTTGTCCAAGGGCACCGTTTTTCTGAATTTTCAAGTTTGATTTAACAGGTGCCA